>NC_135899.1:76036414-76328914 GCF_964194155.1 Cetorhinus maximus | reverse complement strand
TCAACCTTCTAACTCATCATGGAGAGTCAGCAGAAGGTGGGGGAACATCACACAGAGCTGTTGGAAGTCCGTCCAAGTGCGTGGCTGCTTCCCTCAACCCCTCCACTCACCCAACCCCCCCTCCTGGCATGTGCTTGCATAAGTCTTACAGTCTGTGCTGCCTTGCCCCCCAACGCACCCCGGCCTCACCCACACTGGAACCCTTGCCCCGGCACTGCACTGAAAGCCAGCTGGGAAAAAGTGACTTGTCTGTGCCCCCAAACCCCTGCCACTGAATACGCAGCGCGTCTTCTTTGATGTCCCACGGGCGATGCTTGCAAGTGCTGTGCAAGGTTGTGCGCACCCACCTTCAAATTCCCCTCAAAATTCAGCTCGCAAGGTGCATGTTGGCACAGGAATGGTCCACATCCTCTCCAACCCGACTCCAACATGCGGCTCTCAAACAGAGTGAGGACCTTCATGTCCGGCATTCCACCTCCAGTCTGAGGCGTCTCCTGTTGATTGTGCGCGATCTTGTCCTGCATAAAGACAAATGGAGAGAGTGTGAGGAAGGCGCACGCCAGGCCAAATGAGAAGGATACCAGGCGTGTGCATGTGCTGAGTGGAGCCATAGATGGGATGAGGAGGCTATTTCCAGAGGAGATGAGGCCAGATGGAGATGTGAGGGTGTGTGTGTGAGACAGTGAGTTGTGATGTCCCTTGAGCTGGCAGTGAGTGAGATGCCAGTGAATGTGTGATGGGCTTGTGTGTGGGTGAGTTGAAATTGATGAGACGGTTGTTATGACGTGACAGATGATGTGTGGCAGGCCAACCAAATCCACGAGGGAAACTTGGTTGCGCTATCACAATGGTTTTGAACACAATACCCTGGACAATGGAATTCCAAATGGCATTTCTCCAGCTTCAGTTTTGCAAGGCAGCAGACATATGCACAAATGCTGGAGGCTTCATTAAGGCTATTCCACACACTCCTGTTAGATCTTACATGGCCTTCTGACACATAACCTTTCAATCTCCTTTATATATGTTTCTCTTTTTAATATGTAAATTCTCTTGTTCCATATGAAGGGGAGCTTGGAGGTGATGGAGTTTCCATGAGCCTGCTGCCCTTATCCTTCTTGGTGGCACCTCTCAGTTTGGGGGGTGCTGCGGCATATTCTGTCTGCGGACTTGGTGACAGGGACTCTCACTCCAGGTCTGTGGCCTACATTACGGGGTTCGCCTGTGCCGGGGGGGCGGGTGGGCGGGGGTGGGCATAGGGGAACTAGAAGGGCCAAAATAAATGGAAAATGGAGAACAAACAACACAAGTATTTGGCTTTCTGTTTATTATACATCAGGCATGGAGATGAAATGAGTGAGGCTTATTGTGCAGGGCACAAGCAAAATTGGAAAACAGAAGAGGCAAGGAAAGCTGGAATCTGAAAATTTATCTTCTGGCCTTTTATTCTAATGAAAGAACTTGTATGAGAAATAAAAAAGAACTGTACTCAAACTGCACCAAAAAAACAACAGCCAACCTGGACAGTCAAAGGTTGAGGCACGAGTAAACGTAGACCTGAATATCAAACTGAGGAATTTTTTCATGCTTCTTCGTGGAATATTTTTAATTTCCAGTGGAATTCGATTTATAGGAGGGTTCATTGTGCTGTGTGCATTTTCCTCTTGCCTGCTCTGATCACTACTTGCGTACAGGTGACTTGTTAATCCTGGGGAAGTTGCTCTTTTTCAACTGACTTACTGATTTACAATTTGTTTAATTAATTATTGAAAATTCCATTACTGCTCACCGCCACAGAATGTGTGCCTAACTTCTAATAATCCTGATTTGATAACGCTGAGAGCAGCAAAGCTGAGGAAGGAGAATTTTGACAGTTCACTCAACTCCCAGAACCAGATTAAGCTCATCTAATGGTTCCCCATGTGTCCTCTCAAATGGGACATAAAAGATCCCATTGTCACTTTCAAAGAAGAGCACAGGAGTTCTGCCCAAAGTCCTGGGCCAATATTTTCCCTTAGTAAACAAAAAAACAGGTGTTCTGGTTATTTATCACATTATTGCTGTTTGTGGGAGCTTGCTGTGCACTATTTGGCTGACATGTTTTCTACATTACACCAGTGAATACACTTCAATAAGCGCTTCATTGGTTGTCCAGTGTTTCGGATCATCCTGAAGTTGTGAAAGGTGCTACAAAAATGCAAGTCTTTTTCTTCTTTTTAAGATATATAAACATGAATATAACTTCGTTCAGCAGATATTGACATCACTGCCTCTCCATTAATACAGGAACTCACAAAAATAATGGGCAAAAAGGAACAGTTACTCTATTAAACCTGAACAGTGCTCAGGATATATGGAGAATTGTCAACTTCCTACTTCCCCCCTATCCGGCCTGACAGGATGTAATCGTCCAGGAGAGACAAAAAAAAATGAAAGAAACCCAGGGCCAATAAGCAAAAAGCAACTTCTGGAAAATTCCTCATTGACTCCTTCAATGATGAGGAGCAGTCCAGGAGATCAAATGGTAACATCTGAGTGAATGGGGATGCTAAGGGAGGATGGGAAACAATACAAAAATAATTAACACTCAAATCTGTGCAACAATATGTGTGTCTGCTTTCATTCCAGACTCTGGAATCTTCTATCAATAATATAACAGTCAATAACAACATGCAGAGTGTCTATTGACACCACTATATCAACTATATAGCTGGAGACTCATGATTTACTTAGCAGAGTCTATTTAAACAACAAACAGTTTACAGAGTCTATTTATAAAGCATATAACAAACATAACTCATGACTGAAACTATAGCAACTTCTCCCGATAAAAGCAAGGTGATTTCTCCTGCAAAATGCATTCGGCGGAGGACAGTTACATACAAATTATGTGAGTAAAATCAATTCCAGTTACTTACAGTGATTGATGGGGTACTCTCCCTTCTGACTAGGAAATAGGGGTGTTCCTAGGTGCAGCCCTACAATGGAAGGCTGATGATATGAAATTATTACATATGTTTACACTCATTCAACTAATAATATGCAAATATAGACACAAGAAAATGCTTAGTGTTGTCTGATGGAAAATAGAAAAAATTGCATTTATGTAACAACTTTCATGACACCAGTTAAAGTGATGCTAGCTGAAGAATAAATGCTGACTAGGACACCAAGGAGAACTTCCCCGCCCTTTTTTCAAACAGTGTCATGGGAACTTTTACATTCACAAGAGAGCACAAGCAAGGCTTTGGACAACATCAGAAATCAGCTCATACAACAGCGCAGCACTCCCTCAGTACTGCACTGGTTTGTCAGTCGGGATTATATCCTCAAAGTTTCTCAAGTGGGACTTAACCCACAACTTTCTATACCAGAGACAAGTGTGCTACCCACTAAGCTGATACACTATTTGCATCAAAGATACAACACTTGGTAACAATGGGAGGCCAATGGTGTGTCAGTGCTACAAGATGCTAGTCACATTGGAGAGCCCTCTAGTGCTCAGCTAACAATATGCACATACAGTAAATATCACACACAAAGGACCAGCTTTAACAGGGCATTATAGTTCCTCCGCCCCGCACCCCTCCCCCGTCCCTCACTGGTGTAGTGCAAGGGTTAACAGAACGGATATGCTAATGTATGACGTAGATGATGATTTATCACTGACATCAGTCAGTCATGTGCTAGACTCTCTCTCCCGGGAGAGAGAGAGGTTGGAACACACCATGCTCTGGAGCAACATGCCCACTCTATAACCTGTTTAGATGTAGTGCTAATAAACCTGTTCGAAGCAAGTGCCTGTCTAAGGGAAGATGGGTCATACATACCAGTAACCAAGAGTCCACAGGTCAGAGGGACCATCCAAAACATGCTGGTTACAGCAGTGGAGACCTCAGAGCAAAAAATACATTGATGCCATCGATGGAACCACAGCCAGAGAGTGAAGAAAAATTGATAGCAGTTCATACATTCAACTCTACCGAAGGAGGAGGAACACTGGAAGACCTAACGATGCCAACACCACTCAAACAATCCCTGCCCTTCCCGCAGCCCTTTGAAAAAATTGAGGGTCCGCAAAGAGACCAGAACTGGAAGGTTAGGAAGAAACACTTCCTCAGGTACCAGGCAGCATCGAGATTGTTCGACAAAGAGCAACAGCATCAGGTCAGTTTGCTTCTTTATGCTGTGGGTCCAGTAGAAGCCAACATTTTCCTGAGGCAGGTGGTGGAGGAGTCCACTGCAGACCTTGACACCATTCTCAAGGCCTTCGACACATATACTTTAGTCTGCCACAGAATGCCATAACCGATCAGGCAGTCCAACGCGCAAGGCAGGCTGAACTCAGAGAAACAAACCAGGCTATAATTCGACGTGACTCTGAGGCTTCACTGACTCCATAGATTTGGTGGGCCCACAGGCAGCGGCCCCACACACACAAAAGCCCACTAAAACAATCAAAAGTTGGGAAACTCCACAGTGGCAGCCATTTTCAGATGCTTACATTGTGACAAGAGGAACAACACCAGTGCCAGGATTGCCCAGCAGGAGTAGAATGCTTCCAGTGTGGGAAGATTGGACATTTCAAATGTTTCTGCAAATCCAACAACTTTAGTTGAGGGAGAAGACAAGAAAATATTTATGAAACACACTCCATCCAAGATATTGGAAATCAAGACAAACATGAAATTATGAGGTTTCTATGGGAGGCTAATGGTCTTAATCAAAAGTATTGATCAGTTACAGTGCGAGTTAAAGGATTTGGAACCACCTTTAAAATTGATAGTGGAGCTGGCGTTAACATACTAGCTGATGATCTACACTGACAAATTGCTAGGTCAGGTGGCGCAAATCATCCACTCGATGGCAGGATACTTGTTCCTCTTCATTACAAGGCCGACAGATCGTTGATTCTCTCCATGTTGTCCACAATCAATGCACATCTTTATTGAGTGGAGATGCTGGCATACGTCTAGGAATTCTGGAAAAACGAGATAATGAGCAGCATTTGAACAACTCAATGTCTTTCATGGGGCAATCTACAACCTTTTGTTTAGAACCAGTGGAACTACAGCAACTGAGGAGATTTATTCAATCAGCAGTGAGTTTCTTCCTATCACGGAGACACCATCCACAAGACCCCTGGTGGAGATTGAGATTATGAATCTCTCAGTTCTTTATGAAGCTAGGCCGGAGGTGCCAGATACACAAGGCACTGCGACAGACGGTGACCATCTGCATGAAGACCTGCTGGCCTGGAGCTGGCTGTTTCCTGAAGGAAGTAACGAGGAACAGCCATTGCAGTACTGAGTGATCTGTTGGAGGATGAGATCCTAGAGGCTGATCCGTCTTTTCAATTGATAGATGTACCATATGAAGACTTGGATGCCTTTTTTTGAGGAGTCAGCTGAGTTTCTAGCGGCTGAACAGCATTCAGATCCTTGTTCCACTTAGCCTGCCAATATAATACTAAGTCTATTACTCATTGTCCATGAGGAGTCTTCCAGAGAGAATGCCTTGCCCGATTCTATGTCAGAGTCCATAGCAGATCAGACTGCCAAAGAGATGGTAGCAAATACTTTCAGGGGTGAAAGTCATTTGAGGCCCATGCTTCAGTTCCAGCTGAAAATATTCTTCCCTCTAGAGCTGAGGCAGAATCTTCAGAACTTCTAAAGCTTTACAATCCTCTATGGAAAACTTGTCTCAAGAGTTATTCGTCTACAGGAAATTTGTCTTAATTTTTGTCTTTGAAATTTGTCCCATTGCAGAAAATGTTGTCTTGACTCCATATCCTCAAAAATTCTTTCATTGCCCAGAGTGAAGCACCTCACTCACACAGTGAAACGTGTGGCTCTGTTCCCACTGCCGACAGAAAGTAGACATTCCTTCCGGAATACTATCAGGAAATCATCTCTTCCTCTTTTCCTGAAAGGCTTACTGGAATTTTCTCATTTTCTTCTTTGTTGTGTAGGTTCATCAGAATCTCAGATCTTCAATACTATTTCCCTCTTCAATGCAGCAGTATCTTCATTGGAGTTGAAGCTCATTTGTCTTCTGAAGGTTTATCCCTGTGTGCTTTGAGGGAGCAACACATTCCTCAGAGAGTCCCGATTTCTTCTCTTCTAGTTCAAGAGAGTCCAAAGCTTCATGCCCTTCAGTCTTCTCTCTTGGATCAGTCTCTCATTGCAAAAGACTCATTGTCCTTGCAGTTCAGTAGTCCTGAAGTTTACGCACTGTTTGCAATGCTGTAGGGTTGCTGTCCTATTTTGCTGATGATGATACCCTCCACGGGAAGGAAGAAAGCCCTCATATTTCCAAGTTATCTCCCCTAAGGGCCGAGAATACTGTGGGAGACTGAATCCCTCAGGATTGTGACTTGTGGAGGAGGAACAATAGGAGTTGAAGTTGGGTAGAATCTGTAGTTGTAAAAAGGGAGTTACAGAAATGCAATGTAAATAGTTAAAGTCAGAGGGCATAATTTTACATGCCCACTGGCGTTGAGCATTATGGCAGGCATGAGCGGGCAATATGGTGAGAAGGCCAAGAATCAGTTTCATGACGTTGTGAAGCCAGTTTGCAATCATCCGCTCCGCACGTCAATGGCGGGCAGTGTTTTCCTCTGCTGCACGTCGGGAATGACAGTGTCAGGCATCATATCATTATAAGCCTCGCTCACCGGAATTATCCCCCCACATCAAATTTACCGCTCACATCAGCGGAAAAAAAAAACCGGTGCAGAACACATCTTGACAAATGTGACATGCAGAAGTCGGGACTTACCATCAGGGTCTTGCTCACATCGCGGACATCCAAGGAGCAGAAGATGCTGGAGCCCGACAGCAACCTGGAGGAATGCCAATGGCGTGCTGGGTGGATTCTCATGGACATGGTTCCATTGCAAAGCAGCTCACGGATGGTGGAAGGTCGCTGTTGAGGGCCTGTTTTGGGGCTTCAGTGTCTTGACCATGGCCTGCAGCGGATGATCGTCGGGGGGGTGGAGAGGAAGGTGTAGGTTTGACTGGGAGGGGAAGGTGTCCTGTGGGGGGTGTGGTGGGGTGGGGGGGGGAAAGGAAAGTCTAGGTCTGGGTGAGGTCGGGAGGGGGGAATCGAAGGTGTCGGAGGGGAGGTGAGGTTTGATGGGGGGGAGTACAGGGGGAGGAGGTTGTAACGGAGGAGAATATGGCAGCTGGAGAGGTAGGTGTAAGAGGGGAGGAATGTGTAAGGGGAGGAGTTCGAAGAGGGGAAGGAGTTTGGAGGGGGGAAGGATTCGGGTGGAGGAAGGAATTCCGAAGAGGGGCAGGACTTTGCGGGGAAGAAGGAGTTCCGAGAGGGGGAGGAGTCCAGAGGAGGAAGGAATAAAGGTGCAGGAAGAAGTAAGGGTGGAGGGGGTGGGATTTTCAGGAAGGTAGGGAATGTACACATTCGCCTGGACATGCTGGCAAGGAAAGGGTTCTGGCCGGTAGGTGACAGTGGGGAGGTGGAAGGTGATGGCAGGGGGGGGGTCAACAGCGATAGGAGAAAGGACATGGGTGCCTGGGGGAGGGGAAAGGACCGGGGAACTGAAGACAAATGTTACATGCAACATGCTTCTAAAATCGAAAGTGAAAGAAGACTCGTGCTGGGCAGGAACATGTGCTGCATGGGGCTGTCGTCATTGGGTGGGTGGAGATGCACAGCTCAGATGCACAACTGAAAGAGAACCCCAGCAGGCAGCACTGAAAATGCTCAGGACATTCAGATGAGTGTGATGGAGGAAGGATCTGTGTGCGTGGGAGAGGCTTGCACGAGGCTCCAAATGACCCTGCCCCACACACACTTCTCCCTCCAGAATCACTCTGAACTGCCAGCGGAGGGTGGGGGGTGCAATGGAAGGATTCGCAAAGCCTATCAGTGAAGCTGAAAGATACCATTATACGTTATTCAGTGAAAGAGAATATATTTTTAGTTATAAAGTGACAAAATGTGTTCACCCGTGCAACCAATTGTTATCAGAATTTCTTAACTTTTCTAGGCCTCACACTTCTAAGTGCTGCCCTGACATCCGCAGCAGGGGTGGAGCTGGAGACGGCCTGTGCAATGGTTGGCCCTGTTGCCTCTGATGACTTTGGCATGGATCCTTTAGAGACCCGAGGCCTTGTGGGCCCTGGCTTGCTTTGGCTGTCCTCCTGTGGGCCAGCAGCTCCCTCCGTGTTGATAGAGGACGAGGTTCATGGGGGTCACAGGCAAAGGGGACTCAGGGGGAGAGGACAGCCTCTGAGATTCCTGAGTGGATGATCCAGGGATGTCCAGCTGCTGCTCCTCCTCCCTTCAGGTGCCTGAAGGCCCAGGCCTGACTCCTTCAGGGGCAGGAGCACTTGGAGGGAGGTCAAGGTGCCCCATTTCCCTCTCGCATAGCCACGGCAGGAACTTATCCATGGCTCCCGCAGTGCAGTGCAGGTCTGTGTGCATCTCCATGTACTGTTGGACCAGGGTCTCCATGGCATCCACCATCCTTCCCATTGAGACCTCCATACATGCACATGTGGGCACCCCTTCATCAGAGAGCAGGCAGATGTCCTCCTCCAGCTCGCATGCCTGTCTGTTGAGGGCTTCCAACAGCTGTGCGCGATGTTCCTCTGCCTCCAGCTGACTCTCCAGGTTCAGTTGGAAGGTTGAATCCAAAGGCTCATCGTCTGATTCGGACCTGACAGATGCCTCTTCCCCAGCAGTCCTCTGAGTGCCAAGGGGCTCAGCTAAACCTGTCTCCTCCTGCTGCGGACAGGCATCCATGTGGTGACCACCAGATTGTGAACCTGAGCCTGCTCTAGATCTAGGTCCCACCGAGGTGTGTCTCTCTGCGCTGGTGGAGGGCGTGGGTAAGCGCTGTGACAGATCTTCCAGCCTGCTTATTTCCAGCTCTTCAGTGGAGCAGGTCCTCTTGGCTGAAGCTGAGGGATTGGCTGAGGTGTCAGTCATTTGGCAGAGCTCCCTGTGAAGCAGAGTCAAAAACAGGAGAAAGAGAACTCATAGTTGCATTGAGGGAGGGATGATGTGGTGCGGGATCCTCACGAGGGCATTTGCCAACAACCTCACTGTCACCGCAGGCACGGTCCACATCCTCACCAGTCAGCACGATGGCACACTCCTCAAAGTGAGTGAGGGGCTTAATGTGAGCTACTCCACCCCACTCAGCCTGGGAGCTCCTTGCTGTTGTCTCCTGAATGAAAACAAATGGAGAGAATGTGAGCAGGACACATGACACTGCGTGGAATGTTTGTGTGGTGAGCGGAGCCATGAATGGGATGAGGACGTGAGCTCGAGAGGGTATGAGCCTGATGGAGATGTGAGGGTCTGTGTGAGAGCTAGTGCTGTTGACCCTTGAGGTGTGAGATCCCTGTGGATGTGAGATGGGTTTGTGAGTGTGTGAGTTCACAGTGATGAAAAGAGTGACTTACCCTGGTGGAACGGATGAGACCATTAATCCTTATCCTGCACTGGGTGGCTGTCCTGTTTTGCAGGGCATTGGCGCTGACAACTGCTGCCAATGCCTCCCATGCTGGATTTGTCACCTTGCTTGCTGGCCTTTGCCCAGAGCGGGGGTAGAGGACATCACGGCGGGCCTCCACATCACCCAAAAGGCATTCCAGGGACGTGTCTCCGAATCAGGGGCTTCAGTCTTCTTGCCTTTTGGGGCCATGTCTTCTGTGCAGCAGTCCTGGGTTGGAAGCACTGAGAGGTGTGCACACGGCTCCACTTTAAATGTGGCGCCTGGCATGAGGAAGCGGCGAGGTGATGGCTTGCCGGGTGAATCGGAGGCCACCCACCAGCGAAACAGAGTGTTTCCCGGGAACGCGTGGTTATTGAGTCAGGGTTAAGGTGATACGGCGTGAAAAGCTGCCATTGCGGCCGGTGGGTGAAGCGTTCTTTTTCCCGCCCGCTACCTCACTTAGTGCAAATCTGGGTTGATTCCACCCATCGTTTCATATTGTTGCTAAAAAGTAGATAGCATATTTGGGGGGGAGGTGTAGTGTAAGGGTTAACAGAATGGATATGCTAATATGTGACGTAGATGATGATGTGTCACTGACATCCGTCAGTCATGTGAGAGGTTGGGACGCGCCATGCTCAGGATCAATGTGCCTGCTCTATAGCCTGCTTAGATGTAGTACTAATAACCTTGTTTAAACAAGTGCCAGAATATGACTAGAGTGTAAGGGAAGGTAGGTCACACATACCAGTAACCAAGAACCACGCCAAGCATCCACAGATCAGAGGGACCATCCATGGCCGTTAATTGATCTGAGGTGGGACTTCCGACCCTCAGCAACAGCAAGTCCTGCCTCAGAGAGCTGACAGCCAATCAGAGGCTTGCAGCTCTCCAGTATTGGCAGCGCTACCGGGAGCAGTGGCCACTGCTGGTTCCCTAGTGCAGGGAAAGCTGCTGAGCTGGGCGCCGGATAGTTAAATCCCGGCGGTGGTGAAATGTGTCCCTTAAGTGTGCATTAATTTCTCACTTAAGGGCCTCAATTGGCCTGCTATTGGTAAAATTGCAAGTGGGTGGGTGGTGGGCACGGCACCTGCTGGATTTAATCTGCCCCTTCAAACACATCGGCTGGGGAGCGTTAAATCCAGCCCAAGGAAAAGCTTGGTGTCTGCGGGGTCATGGGTTCTCAACTGAGGGAAGGTTTCAAGCGGTCTGTCAAAAAAAGCTTAATATCAGTGATCAGACTAAGAATGGTGCTGATAGCCAATGGCTCACTCGAACAGGATCCCTCAGCATTCCTCACCCTGAACCACAGAAGGGTAAAGAGCCGATCCACGGACAATTTCCTTTCAGTTGGTGGCCTATATAATTGGATCTAGTGAACAAGGGGAAGCAAATTAAACTGTTACTTAGGCTCATCCATTTATATTGTGTTTGTCAATGTCACACCTAATACTTTTTGCCTCTGCTGTAAAATGACTGCAGTAGAACATTGGGATTTGCAGTCACAGGGTGATAAAAATCTCTTTCACACAACCCTTCAATCTCTCGGCTATAAAGGAAAGTAGTTCAAGAGCCTCCAACCCCTGGCCCCTTAAAATCAATAATATTAAATGTAATGTGATACTTAGGCTCCTTAGAAAGAAAGGGAACATGTTGAGGGATAGAAAAGCAAGAATTCAAACTCCTCAGATCCTCCCAGGAACTGTAACAATTAAAGGCACCAATAGACTCATGTGGAGCTGGACACTGCATTGTCGGATTAGAATGGGGAGGGGCAATTTATAGACCAATGGTTCTGGTTAATCTGTGTCACAAATTTAAAACAGGATCCAGATATGAATTGTAAACTCTACTCCTGACAGACTGATTCTACTAACCTGACTGCAGAAAGTTTAGGTGCCTGTTGACAGAACAAAAAGCTCCCAAATGGGTCCCAAGTGTCTCACTAATGTTTACCCAGCATACCGGGGTCAAATCCTGGTGCAGAGCAAGGATGTACGTCACTGATTCAGTCTCCAGGTAATGCCTCCAGTGATTTTTCTCAGTCTCAAGAGGTTCCCCATTTAGCCATAAGATAGGGTAATTCCTTCAGCACAGTGTGTTGGGTTACACAGGACCGACGGCAATTGATGTTCCCGATGTTTAAATCCAATGTCATTTACCAGGCTCACTCACCACCAGCTATGCCATGGAAAATAAGGGGTGGTTACCAAGGGGTTTAGCCGAGGTATTCTCACCTGGGAATTGATTCTCCCTTCCAGTTATTCAATCACAGTTTACATGTACCCAAAGCCTTCTCTCCGTGAAACTAGTTCCCTTTTTGCCTGAAATCTACCTCATTACTTGGTCATGGATTCTGGTAAATAGGACATAGGAATTCCGTCTACTAAAGGTTCAGAACTCCATTGATAGGTTCTCAATGTTGCACCTTTAGCCTCTGCCCACTCTCTGCTGCAGTCTTCCTTGTCTCTCTTTCTTTGGTTACTTTGATCGCTGCTCCTCCACACTTCCTTCACTTCTTCCTCTTGGGCTCTAACTATTCCATCCTACAAAACCTGATTGAAAAAGCCTGTATTCGAAACACATGGGTGTCTTGGATTAATGGCAGATGCTGCAGCACTTGCACTTCTGCAGGGATTCATGAATTACATTGGACTCCTTGGCAAAAATTGGATGGAGACAAAGAACTGCCGAGAATGTATGACTTACAGGACTGTTAGTGTCCATCAGGAGAAGACAAGTGGGAGTTGGGGTTTAGGGAGAAAATAAGTCATTACACAGGAGAACCTTGGCAGCCATTTTACTGCACCCCACTGATCATGGAGAGTGGAGCAATGGACAACTTGCATAATGAATGATGGAGTGGAAAGAATAAGTAAATTTGAGGCGTTTGGGGTCTGGGAGCCAAACGCTATGAGGACGGATGACCAGGATGTCGGATACATGCCAAAGAGCTTTGGATGAGTTGAAGTTTATGTTGAGTGGAGAATTGGAGCGTTCTCAGGGAAGCATTGAAAAAGCCAGGTATGGAGATAGCAAAGAAATGGTTGAGCGTTTCAGCGGCAGATGGGCTGAGGCAGAGATTTAAATGGCTGATACTACCGAGGTATTAGTAAGTGGTTTTTGTGATGGGTTGAGAGGTCAGCCTGAGGCTACAAACCATCTGGCTCAGCCTAAGACAGTGGCTGGGAGATGGACAGGATCAATGACAAGTGTATGATGACAGAGAGCAAAGGTGATGGCTTTGTTCTACCAGTAACTAGCTGGAGAAAATTTCAGCTTATTGAAGACTAAAAATTGGTTGAGTGTTCTGACAACTCAGAGGGATCGAGAGAGTTAGAGCTGGATGATGGAGCGTGCATATAGAAGCTGATTCCATGTCTGTGGATGAGGGGCGGCATGTAGGTGAGGAAGAGGAGGGAGCCAGGGATAGATAGCTTGTGAGTAATTCCAGGGATGATACTGCAGGGTTGAAGGCGATGCCCTTGTTGGAGGAGTGCTGGCTACAATTGGATAGTAAGAAGGAAACTATGCAAGGGCTGTACCACTGAGCTGGACAGTGGGACAGAGATTTTAGAGGAGGATGGTATGGTTGGCCATGTCAAAAGTTGCAGAGTGGTCAAGTAGGGACAATACAGCACAATCACAGGAATTATTATTTGTGGCTCTGATTAGGGCCAGCGGATGCAGCAGTGAAAATCTGATTTCAGAGATTCAAATATGAAATTGCAAGAAGATGCACTTGGTTTTGGGGGTGGGGGCAACAATTCATTCAAGGAATCTGAAAAGAAAGGAAGTTGGAGATGGGGCAATAGTTTGCAACAACAGAAGAACCGAGAGTGTGATTTTTGATCATGGGTCAGGTGATGATGTGATTTTGAAAGGAGGGACAGCATCAGAGGGAAAAAAACATTTAAAATCTCAGCATGAGATCTAGCAAGGGAAATTGGGTGGTTGGCTGCTTCGTGGAAATGGGGTCAAGGGAGCAGGAAATGGGTCTCATGGACACATTGAGCTCAGGCAGGGCATGGAAAGAGATGGGAGATAAGCCAGGGAGACAAAGAGTCAGAGCTAGAGAGGGGAATGGCATAAGATACTGTCCCTTAACCAGTCCAGCACAAAGTAGAGATTTGCGATTTTTCTTTGCTGCTAAATATTTTTCTCAAACTTCAGATTACAGGAGCAGAAGGTTGGTTTGGATGACAAGGGCCCATTGGATCTTATCCTTCCAGAATACCAGTGATAACATGTCCCCATTACAGTGTTGAGTAGTGTCTGGTCTCAACCTGATGACTCACACCAACTTTTAATCATCCTCTGCTCTGCTCCTTCAACTGTGGCCTTGATCATCCCCTATTTTCAACACTCCACCATTGGCACCATGTCTTCAGCTGCCTAGCCCCTAAGCTCTGAAATCCTCTCTTTAAACTTCACCTCTCTACTCATTTAAGATGCTCCGTAAAACTGACCTTTTTAATATGTTCTGATACCTCCTTATGTGACTCGGTGTTAATTTTTTTGTTAACACACCTGTGTGGGACATCTTACTACAATAATACATATAAATGCAAGTTATTGTTGTTGCTGTGTAAGAGCACACTTTCTGCTGTCTGTCCTAAACCTTCCCTTCACATTCAACCCTGGGACCTCTGGTTCTGGGTTCACTTTCTCAATCCTTTCAGAAACCTCTATAACAAGACAGCCAGAATGAAGTTGAAATATGAGAGGTCGCTCACAGGAGGAGATGGATAGATAAAGGCCATGTATCACTGCTGCCAGCACAACCAAGCAGAGACAGAGAACACTGGGCAGCTATGAATTTAACAACACTGCTGAATACACTGAATAAATAAAAAGGGAAATCATCATCATTGCACCCTGAAGACAGTCTTCTGACTTTTATGGAGTAAATTATACACAATATTGACTTCTCTAGAGGTGGTGTATTTAATAATATATGTGGTAACATTTGATTAGTGACAGGTTGAGCATTGATTTGACCTCCTCCCTCTCTCCACCTTCATGTTTCAAACTATTTAAAGTCTTTACACTTTTTCCCTCACATCGATTGTGCTTTACTGACCCTGCTGATATTTACCAGAGTGCAGCACAAGTTTAATTTACAGGAAACGTAGAGCTTGAAACCTCGTGCCCCCCTTACCCCTGCCAACCCTCTGGCTCCATTACCCTCTGCTGAACATGAACCTCTGAGGATATCAAGTGGGAGCAAGAGTTTGGGCTTGACTATGATTTTTCCCCATTCCCCCAATGATAAAGAAGACTTCCCTGATCAACTTTCTTTAGGCTCACACATAAAGAATGTCCACCTGGGTCAGGTAGCAGAAGGTACTTGGCAACATTTGGAACTATATTAGCAGAGGGCACACATTAGAGATAGTTGTCAAAAAAGCCAGAGGGGTAAGATGAAGAGAATTTTAGTTATGACCTGGAATGCACTGCATGAAAGGGTGGTCTAGCAGATTCGATTGTAACTGTTGAAAGGGGATTGGATAAATGCTTGAAAAGGAAAAGATTTGCAAGATTATGGGGAAGAAGTGGGATTAATTGCATAGCTCTTTCAAAGGCCTAGCACAGGCACAAGGGTTGAATTGTCTCCTTGTCTGTTATATGATTCTATGATTGTAAAGATGTTCATTCAACATTACTCCAATTTTAGGTCAGGGGCAACTGTATAGATTACAGTTGTCATTTGCACCAACCAGGAAATGTTAATCTTCATTCCAAACATTAGTGGAATGTGTGGCAACTTCATGATGGGCTGAATGGCCTCTTGTTGTGCTGTGATATTCTGTGATTCCAACATGAGTTGAACCTGAGAAGGAGAGGAGAGACTAGTGGCGAGATGTTGGGGGGATGGGTTGGGGGCTAGGAGAAAGCACACTCTAGTACATAGGGATGAACAGGTTCAAACAAGTTGAGGCAAGAGACAAAGAGGTTCAGCCGACAGCTTGAAGCTGCTTAACTCTGTGTGACATTGTTCCCATTACAAGGTAGAATTACAAGACCTATTGGTCAATCGATACAGTGGTAGAGATGAAATGGGGTCCAGGGAGATAACAGTATGTTAATCATTAAATAATTGCTCGACATTCCAATAAATGTTTTCTAGATGGAAGAGGAGATAGCTGGGAAGGAGTCACAAGACTGTAACACAATCTCAGGATTGTGGAAAACATTCGAAAGCAATTAAATCAATGCTTGAGTGGTTTACACCAGACACTGAAACTGCATTTCCCAGGAAACCTCCCAGGACGTTGGTAGAATGTTTCAGAGGTCAGTCATTTCTCATTTTAATATTCATAATTAAAATTTTCTGAAGAAAACTCTGTTTGCAGGAGCTCCACGAAAGTTAAGATATGTATATTATCAAATGTGAAACGCTTCTCAGTTCATAAGGGATACAAACTTGAGAGTTGTTATTCTATGTGTGCAGTACAGCTTAATCCCTTTTCAGGCAGAAAGTTTTGCATTTACATAGCACCTTTTATGACATCAGGACTTTCCTAGCCTCACGACAGCCAATGAAGTACTTTTGAAGCATAGCTACTAAGGTAATGTAGGGAGAGTGGCAGCAAATTTGCGCACAACAAGCTGACATTCGTGGCTATGTTATAATGACCAGATAATCTGTATTAGTGATGTTGGTTAACAGATTAAATGTTGGCCAGGACACTGGGGAGAACAACCCTATCCTTAAAAACAGCAGCCAGAATTTTCCAGCTCCATTGGCGTCAGGTGTCATGGTGGGTCAGGGGAGGGGGTGAGGGACACAATATGGCGCGAAGGCCAAAAATTGGTTTCACACCGTCGTGAAACCATTTTGCTATTGGCCGCTCCACCTGTCAATGGCGGGCCGCATTTCCCGCTGCTGCACCTCAGGAACCTAATTTCAATACTTTAGCATCTTGTTATAAGCCCCACTCGCTGGAATCATCCCTCCCACATGCTGAATCGCCCGGGCACACTGGGCGTGGTCGCACACCGGCGTGTTTCACAGCTGCACATAAGCGACATGCACCTGACAAGCTGCACTTTGCTTGGGACTTTGAGATTTGTTTGCCTACCTTTCTTCGGGCAGCACTCGCAGTCATCAGCACCAGGCTTCGCAAGCAGCACCACATCATATTTGGTGGGGAGCTCACGGGCAAGTCTCTATCTACCAGACCAGCCATAAGGTTGGGGTGGCTTTTCAATGGCTGCAGGGCTAGGACTTGCTTGGGGGAGGTGGAGAAGTGGCCTTAGGCAAGAGAAGAGGCTGCAGGGTGAGGGCTGTACTGGGGAAGGGAGGTATCCCAGGGTGTGTGTGGGGGCACATGTTGATCTGTCCAAGTTGCCTCAAGGTGGTGAGGGCTGAGGAGGCAGTCTTCAGAGGAGATGAGGCCAGATGGAGATGTGAGGGTGTGTGTGAGAGAGTGAGTGGTGATACCCCTTGAGCTGGCAGTGAGTGAGATGCCAGTGAATGTGTCATGGGCTTGTGAGTGTGTGAGTTTAGAGTTATAAGCTGGCTGCCTTCACTGATGGCACAGATGAGATCATTCATCCGCTTTCTGCACTGGATGGCTGACCTCTTGTGCGCAGCATTGGCACTGACCACCTCTGCACCGCCTCCCAAGCCAGAGTGGTGAGACTGATGGGCCTCCTGCGGCCAGAGTGGGGATAGAGGACATCACGGCGAGTCTCGACAGCGTCCAGAAGATGTCCCAGGGATGCATCGCTGTATCGGGGGGGCTGCACTCTTCTTGCCTTCTGGGGCCATGTCTTCAACAGAGCAGTGCTGAGCTGTAAGCATTGAGAAGTGTGCGTGGGGCTGCTATTTAAATATGGTGCCTTGCTTGAGGAAGTGGCGGGGTAACGGTGTGGCGGGCAAATCGGAGACCGTCCGCCAGCGAGACGGCGTGTTTCCTGTGGCTGCATAATTAATGAGGCAGGAATGTGGTGATACGGCTTGAAAACCCGCCATTGCGGCCGGCAGGTAAAACGACATTTTTCCTGTCCACTACCACACGTTGTGCAAATCTGGAACGATTCCGCCCAGTGCCATGGGGTCTTTTAAGTCCACCTGAGATGACAGATGGGACCTCGTTTAATGTTTCATCTTAAAGAAAGTATCTCTGACCAGGCAGAACTCCCTCACTACTGCACCTTGGGTGTCAGCCTAGGTTATGTGCTCAAGTCTCTTTTCCAACATGTTTATGATTAGGACAAGGATGCTACAGTTAGACTTACAGTCCAGGTCAAGGAGCAGAAAATGAAGCAGGGTCATTATTATTTATATCCAACGACCCCTTTGGAAAAGGATGTATAGGCATTGGATGAAAGTAGGATTGAGATTCTCTGTGATACCTCTTATTAAAGCTCACTGTCTAAAGACCACAGATGGGCTTATATTCCGTGGAGTTTAGGAAACTAAGGGATAATCTAACCAAGGTCTATAAAACAATAAAATGATTTGATTGGGTAGATAGAGAGAAAATATTTCATTTGGTGGGGAAATTCAGAACAAGGGGTCACATAATCTTAAAATTAGACCAGTCTTTTACGATTGAAATCAGGAAGGACTTTTACACACAAAGGATAATGGAGATCTTAGACTCTCTCCCCCAGAAGGCTGTGAATTAAAATTTTCAGGACTGAGATTTCTAGATTTTCTAACCACTCCATTAAAACAAAATTCTCCTGATCTCCCTTTTGAAATTATTAGTGCCACAGTTATCCAATCTCAGAGCCCTATTACTCTATAAATTACCCAAGCGTCACAATATGTTTGATGGCCTCAGGTTCTCTCTTGTATTCCGAATCATCTCATATTTTGTAGATATGGATTATGGTGGGTAAATGGAATTGAGGTACAGATCAGCCATGATCTAAATGAGTGGTTTTGCTGCAGACTCTATGTAAAATATCTTTGCAACAGGCTAGATGGACTCTATGGTCTTGTCCTGATTCTGCCTAAGTATGACCACTTGAATAAGGCACCACAAGGTGACCAAAAACTGTGGAAGCAAATCTCATGCTAACTTGTCACTCACCAGTAGTGCTATTCCTGAAGCTAATACACTTGACTTCCAGTGGGATTGATGGGCTAATTCTCAGGTTGAGTCACACTTCATAACCCTACAAATTTCAGCCTTGGAAAGTACAGGCAAAAAGAAGGCTCAGTTATCTTATCCTAGGACTGGTACCAGGGAGTTATCTACAAAATATGAGGTGATTTGGAATACAAGAGAGAACCTGGGGTCATCATTTGTACTGTGATACTCAGGCAATTTATAGAGTGACAGAGTTCTCGAGATTGGATAACTGTAGCACTAATAATGTTAGGAGGTCAGGAGAAACCTTTTTTTTCCAAAGAGTGGTTAGAATATAGGACCTGCTGCCACATAGATTGGTTGAGGAGAATAGCATTGATATACTTAAGGGAAACTAGATAAACGCATGAGGGAGAAAGGAATAGAAGGATATGCTGATAGGGTTAGGTGAAGAGTTGGGTGGGGGCTTGCGAAGAGCATTAACAGCAGTTTGGTCCATTTGGGCTGAATGTCCTATTTCTGGTGGTAGATCCTGTGTAATTCTTTGTAATGTCTTAATAATATCGCCAACCACAGTCAGTGAAGCCTCATGGTGGTTGGTGAGGGAAGTGGAAAAATGTTAAACTGAGGCAGTACGGGGCATTCTTTTGGGGTAGGGGCTGAAACATAATTGGACAGTATAAAGGGAGTTCTGCTCCATGTCTAACCCATGCTGCAACTGCCCTGGGAGTATTTTATGGGGCTGTGTAGAGGGGGCTTTACTCTGTATCTAACCTGTGTTGTATTCCCGAACAATGATTGGGTGCCTAAAGAGAGAAAACTTTCAATCCCCAGCCTGATAGATACAAAACTTGCAATATCCATACATGTTGGTTATGGACAGAGTTCTGTTGATGATCAGCAGAGTAACCTGACCAGGATTTCACCGACCATTTTCTCATTATATTCCTTCAGTATTTCCTAGTTGTGATTGGCAGGAGTTAAATTTCTGAGGCTAAGCTTTGCTGTACTTTCCAGGAGAGTTTATTATAATACTGCAGCAATAAGTCTTCTCTCCTGGTTTTATATTCCTCAGCTGGCCTCTTGGTTCAGTTACCATGGCAAGGTCCTTGTCTTATATTTGTGGAGGTGTGAAATTTACTTAATATCGCCAGTCATTAATGCACATACAAGATTGAGTTTCAGCAAATAAAACTAGAAAAGGATGTTTTTGGTGGCTAAAACTTATCGTTTATTTAATATTTTTTGAGGGTGTGTGTTTTTGGGATGAGAAATCTGACTGGGGTTGGGAAATGTAGAATGTTCTTCCATGTTTGGCATCCAACGTCAGGATTAAATGCTTCTGAGTCAGGTAAAATCCAGTTCTGCCTTAAAAACATTCTTTGAACTCAAGCTGAGAAAACAACCCTACTGTAGTAGTTTGGTACTCCAGCCATTATTATGGCCTGAGTGAGATTGCCAATTTAGTGCTAAATTAGAGTCAGGTTAAAACTCAACACCCCTCCTTGATAAATTAAGAATGTTCCAGTTTGCCTTACATTGTCAGATTGGCTCAGTTATTATCACTCAGGCTTCCAGAGTCAGTCTGTCCAAACCCCACTACAGACATTGAAGCATAAGCTAGGCTGACACACATGACTCCTTCCCAGATATTTGTTCTTCCATCTCTGACTCATGCTTCCAATACATGCCATAGTTATGCAGGGTTCACAGAATTAATCCTTTGGAAAGGGGCAGGTAAAAACTGACCCGGGGACAGCATTGTTTAGAAGATTGGGTAGAAATTAATGCCAAACTCTTTTCATGTGCGGTCCTCAAGTGGGAAAACTGTCAACACTTCTAGGCAAGAGAACCCAATTTTCATAATGGAAGAATTGTAACTCAGCTGACTAGCAAGCTCAGGTGGGTATATTAGCTATTTATATATGTTGTAAAACTCCAGGAAAATGTGGCTTTTCTCGTGTCTGCTTTTATACAGTATACATTGTGAATCATCAAAGATTCAACTTGGAGTGCAAGAAATATGACACTTCATTTGGGACATGTACAAAGCCTCTGCTAAATCGCCAGGGTTTTCCAAACTCCTCCAGTTGATAGATTTTCAAGAAATTCAGGCAACTCCCAGTGGCAAAAGTGTTTCAGCTTCCATCTAATTTATTCAGTTTCAGCAAATATTGCACGTCATCAGGCTGCATTGAAGATACTCCTGCCACAGTCAAAGCGCCATAACAATTTACCACCTTTTTGTCATTGGCGCCATTGCCATCTCCGTGGCAATGGTGCCAGACCTGGCCCATTGAAAACCCACAGAAGTCTCAAACACTCATTGACAGGAAGTCACAGCACAAACCCAAGTACGTTTTTTAATTCTTTGATGGGATGTGGTTCACTGGCGAGGCCAGCATTTGTTGCCCATCCCCAATTGCTTTTAAAATGGATGGCTTGCTCAGCCGTTTCAGAGGGCTGTTAAGAGTCAACGACATTGCTATTGGTCTGGAGTCACATGTAGGCCAGACCAGGCAAGGACAGCAGATTTCCTTCCTTAAAGGACATTAGTAAACCAGATGGATTTTTGCAACAATCAATGATAGTCATAGTGACCATGAAACTATCTAAATTTCAAATTTTATTAATTAAATTTATTGCGGTGGGATTTGAATCCATACGCCCCAGAGCATTAGCCTGAACCTCTGGATTACTGGTCCAGGGACGTTACCACTATGCACAGAATCACAGAAGTTTAATGGCAGGGAAGGAGGCCATTTGGCCCATCATGTCTGCCATCATCTCCCCAATGAATAGATGTTGATGCACCTGTGTAAAAGCAAGGTGGAGGAATATGACAATTGCCTGCACCTTCCAGTGTGAGGAAAACCCTCCTCTGCTCTTCTCTCAATCTCTATGTCTCCCTTTCTCTCTCTTCCCCTCCCTTCTCACTCTCCTTCTCTCTATATCTCCCATGGTCTCACCATCTCTGCCCTGCTCTCTGTTCCTTTCTTCCACTATCTGCTCCTCTCTCTCACCATCCCTCTCACATCCCCTTTCTCTCTCCCTCCACTCATTTTCTCTCCACTCTCTCTCCCTCCCCATCTTTTTCCCTTTCTGTCTGTCTACCTGTCTCTCATCATCTCTCTTCCTCTATCTCTCCTTTCTCTCTGTCTCCTTCTTTCGCTATCCCTCTCTTTCCCCATCTCTCTGTCTGCCTGTCCCTCCCTCCCTCTACTCTTGCTCTCTCTCTCTCTGCTGATCTTGCTTGTTTTCTCCCCCTCTCTCTGTTTCTCCGATTTTCCATATTTTGCTCCTTTCTCCCATTACTCCTGCAGTGTCATACATTCTTGCCAATGTTTAAATTTCAACTCGATGACACATTGGTTTAGCACACACTGTCCTTTCAGCCCCTTGGGTTCAAACTGGGAGAGTGAATGCCTTTCATTTCCTATAGAAACAGAAGAACAGAAGAAATTACATTTACTCAGCATCATAATCACATCCTCAGGCAATGCCAAAGAACAATTAATATATGAGATGTTACTTGTTGAGTTAGTTGCTTTGTCGGTAAACACAGGCAAGTTGCATATGGTAAGATCAAGCAAACAGTAAATAAGCTACCAATTAATTAGCAGTCTTGGTTGAGTTGATTGTTGGGAACTCATTGCTCGGCTTTGAATAGTATGACACGATGTTATTTATATTTACCCAAGCAAGCATAGCTTTGGACCAAAAAATGATATCTCCACAACTCAGCACTTCCCAAGGAGACAACCAGGATAGAGAGACCCAAAAGGAACTGCAGCCCAATGGCAGCCTTTCGCCAAAGCTGAAGAGATAAAGAAAGACTTGTAATTATCGAGCAACTTTTATCATCTCAGGAAATCCCCTTACAGCCAGTGAATTACTTTTTTGAAGTGTTGTAACACAGGAAAGGGAGCAACCAATTTGAGCACAGAAAGATCCCACAAACAGCAACTTGATAACGACCAGATAATCTGTTTTAGCTTGAGGGATAAATATTGGCAGGACACCAAGGAGAGTTCCCCTGTTTGTCTTTGAAGAAGTGCCCTGTGATATTTTACATTGAACTGATAGGGCAGACAAGCGGTCAGTTTAACATCCCATCTGAAAGATGGCACCTCCAACAGTGCAGCATTCCCCTGGTATTGTACTGTGTATCAGCTGAAATTTTATGCTCAAGACTCTGGAGTAGGATTTGAATGCACAATCTGGGCAAGGTGTGAATGACCAGAGCTCTGTAAAGTTTGAGCAACATATTTTCTGACTTTTACATGACTAGTTTAACAATTCTTCCAATCCCTGATTCCAATTCTTGTCATTTTTGGTGTTTTTGCTGTAGACACCCTGAACATCTATCAAAGCCACAACTCCTGACCTGAGTTTAGATATCACACAGCAGGAACTGGTTTTCTCTCTTAGTGTCTTGTGATGGAAGAGCTGTGTGGCAAGAAGGACAGTTTTATGAGAAGCTGGATTGTGCTGTTTTATCAGGACTTTGATTAGCCTCTCTATGCTGCCAGGCTATTTCTGTATTGTGAGATATTGGATTTTTTACTACCTTGTTCTTGTGTTTCTTTCACTTTCTCTCCGTGTCTATGGCCAGAATTTAATGCCCTTCCCTGAGGTGTATTTGGTGGTGGGGGGGTGCAATTAAATTGAGGAGGGTGGCAGTTGGGGACCCTGCCTCATTCCCACTTCTGCCCCGATTAAGTCTGGGGTGGGAAGGCTCATGGACAGCCTTCAAACCCAACTCTAACTGAGGCCCTCAAGTGGGCAATTAATGCCACCTGTTGGTATTCACCCAGCAGCGGGTGGGGGGTTTGCCACATTGGTAACCTGAAAAGGAAACCGTGTTGAGGTTACTTGGGGGCTCCCAGGAAGGTCCCTCATTCAAAAGCACTCAGTGCCTGATTGAGCGATCTAGGGATCGAAGGACCCAGCACCGAGGAGAGGTGGGGAAGGGGTTGGGGGTGATGGTGGGGCGCTGCTGAGAACCACCCTGCTGGACTTCCTGTTGACCCCCTCCATCCTGCAACCCCCAACCCATGAACCCCCTCTCATGATCACTCACCCATGCCTAGGTCCAGCAGTGCCTGGGCCTTGGGTGGGTGTACTACCAAAAACAGCCACCACCTCACCAGTAGTGCTGCTGAGCAATGAAGAACTGTGACTTCTGATTGGCCAGCAGCTCTCGGCAAGCCTTGATCCTGGGGAAGGTCCGCCATTACCCCTGTTCCAACATTAAATTCTGCCCTTTAATTTTCTGTGTGTTTGTGTTCCTTTCTCCATCCTTCTCTCTGTCTCTGTCTTTCCCTCCCTGCCTCTTTCTTTGATGCACTTCTTTTCTCTCCTAATTCTCACTTTCTCTCCCTCTCTCCTATTTGTCTTTCACAGCGTCCCTCCCTCTTTCCCTGATTTTTCTCTAACTTTGCTTCCTTATTTATCTCCCATTTCTGTTTCCCACTCTGTCTCCCTCATTTTCTCCTCTGTCTCTCTTTGTCTGCTCTTCTAACTCTTGCTTTGGAGATTGTGTCAGCTGTGGCTCAGTTGGTGGTGATCTTGCTTCTGAGTCAGAAGATTGTGGTTCAAGACTTAGCACAAAAATCTACACTGCCAGTTCAATGCAGCACTGAGGGAACGCTGCACTGTCAGAGGTGCCGTCTTTCAAATGAAGCATTATGCTGTAGCCCGTTAGTCATCTCAAATAGATGTAAAAGATCCCATGGCACAAATTCGAAGAAGAGCAGAGGAGTTACCCCTGGTGTCCTGGCCAATGTTTATCCCTCACCAACATCGCTAAAACAGATTTATCAGGTCATTATCACATTGCTGTTTCTGGAACATTGCTGTTCACAAATTGGCTGTCATGTTCCCTACATGAACAGTGGCTACACTTCAAAAATACTTCATTAGCTGTAATGTGCTAAGGGATGTCTTGAGGTTGTGAAAGGCACTATATAAATGCACTTCACTCTTTCTCCTGTTTGCGTTCCTTGCTCCCCAAGTTCATAAGACAACGAAGCAGGTTTTGGTGAGCCCAAATTTTCTAAAACTGTGATTACAGTAAAGTTTTCCCAAATTAATGTCTGAGTCATATACTAGAAACTCTCAATACCACAAGTAACAAAGGATCCTGTTTGTGGGGAAACATCTGCGTGTGGGCATCTTTTCTGCTACTATTTATAGCAAGATAATAAAGGCATTTACATAGTGCCTGTCACTACCCCAGGATGTTCAAAGCACTTTGCAGCTGATGAACTACTTTTTTGAAGTGTAGTTACTGTTGCAATGTAGGAAATGTGGCAGCCAATTTGCACATAAGAAATAGGAGCAGTAGTTGACCATTCAATCCATCGAGTCTGGTCTGCCATTCATTAAAGGTTATGGTTGATCTTCTACCTCAGCTACACCTTCCCACACTGTTCCCATAACTCTTAAAAGCCAAAAATCTATTGATCTTGGACTTGAGCGTACTCAACAACTGAGAATTCACAGCTCTCTGGGGTAGAGAATTCTGCACTCATTAAGCAAACAGCAATGACCAAATAACCTGTCCCTTAGTGATATTGGTCAAAAGATAAATATTAGCAAAGACACCAGGGAGAATTCAAATAAAAACAGAAATTTCTGGAAATGCTCAGGTCTGGAAGTACTGAATACTTCAGCTTCATATCATTCGGTGGGTGAAGAGACTCACAAATAAGGTAAGTTTAGGAAACAAATTTTATTTGAATCTTAACCAAGCCATGATTTGCAATGTTGTTTACACTTCTCATTCTGCCAATGATCAAAATCAGGTTAGCAGGATTAAGAAAATTAAGCACAAAAATCTAGGCTGACACTCCCAGTGCAGGGAGTGCTGTACTATGGGATGATATATTTTGGATGAGAAGTTAAAACCAAGGCCCTGTATACTTTCTCAGGTGGATGTATATGACCCCATGGCTTTACGAAGAGCAGGGGAGTTCTTCTGACCAGTAATTATCCCTCAATCAACATCACTAAAAGCATTTTAGTCACTATCACGTTGCTGATAGTGGGAGTTGCTGTGCCGAATTTGGCTGGCAGGTTCCATACATTACAACAGTGACTACACTTCAAGAGTCTTTCATTGGCTGTAAAGCACTTTAGCATACCCTGAAGTTGTAGAAAACATAATATAAATGCAAGATTCTTTCTCCTTTCTTATACAGAGCATCTGTGGTTAAAATAGGTCCAGAGTTCCAATTAATATTTACATAAAAGATATAATATCAAACATACAAAAATGACAGGCAGGAAAAGACCAGCTTGTCCAACAAGTCTGCTCCACACTCACAATGGCCAGAGCATAATAAACAATTACAAAATCGCTGCAGCAAGTTTCCCTGCCCAACTCCCCGAGACTTTTCTTTCTCACCGCTTAGTTTCAGAAATGCATTGGAACAGCTAATGTCAAAGCAGGAAACGAGGGCCCAATGTGGCTTTGTGTTGACACCAGCCATGATTTATGCCCGTGTCTTATTCCATATTAAATGATGCAGTAAAGTCTTTCCTCTCCAGTTATTTATTGTGCCTGGCAGTCCAGCACAGTCTTCTCTTTCATGAGGGAGGGAGAGAGAGAGAGAGAGAGAGTGCCACTGTACACAACTACTTTCCTTTGATAAACATTCACAGAGTTGCTTCTGAAGTTTCAAAGAAAAGACTTGCATTTATACAGGTGGGCTTGCATCCAATTGGCTCAACTCTGAACCCATGAGATTTCCCAGGGCCAGTCTCATTTTTACATTGGAGATCGGAATAGTCTGTGCACAACCACCTGGACCATGTAAGTGAGGTGACCTCCAACTGACCCTTCAAACTCTGGCCAGGTCAGCACTGAGCAGCACTGTTGGGAATAATCCCAGCGTAAACATGGGATCAAGACCTGGGAATTTAGGGTAAATTTTTAAAATCCAAACTGCCTGCCTTTTATCCACATCCTTTGGTACCCATAGGAGCACAGGAGTCTGCAGTAGGTAACTTAACCCCTTGAGCCTGTTCCAATATTCGATTAGATCATAGCTGATTTGTATCTTGACTCCATCTACTTACCTCGGCTTCGTAACCCTGCCTAAAAAAAATCTATCAGCATCAGTTTTGAAGTTTTCCCTGATTCTCTAGTAAGTATCCTTCCTTTCTAACACCTCAATTTGACTTGGCATTATCTCCATTCTGAGCGACTGTGCCTTTCAAAAGGGGGGAGGAAGGAAAACAAGAATCTATTTTAAAGCGTTGACAACTATTGTTCATCAATGATATATATTTTCTTCTCAAGCTGAGTTACTCAGGTTGATAGCAATCACCTGAGAAGGTTTTATGTCTAGATTGCAGAATTAAATGGTAAAATGTCATCTAAAGAGTCCTGGTGCCTGGTTCCGGAATGCTCCTGCTGACTCTGGTATATTTTATCTCTTCCGTATCGTTTTCTGTTTATTCTGATGTAGACATTACTTAAAATAAGTTTCATGACATGTGTTTGCCTTTTCAAAGAGGAAACCCAGTGGATCTGATTTGCCTGTTTGAGAATTGCTGAGCACCAAGGTTTTATAAACATTGGGTTATTAATCAAAGTATTACATTTCATAAAGAGTAAAAATGTTCTGTGCCATATGGGCCTGCCTCGCGAGAACAAATAGCATTCAATCTACGCAAGGTATTCAATTAAATACACTCCTTACGAGAAGCTACCTGGGGGAATTGTAAACAACCGTCTGCAGGAGATGACAGGATTAAAATCTTTCCAACCACTATGATCTCTGTTCCGCTCAAGGACAGAGGTTATGTACCTATGGGTACAGAATCCACAATGCAATGGTGCAATTGCACTGCAAACCAGACTCTCTGAAAAATGTCAGTGACAGCATAGCTTTTACATGTTCTTTATTAGGCTTTAAACCTGAGGTCCCAACCAGCTGTTGCAGTGGTCTAAGGTGGATGTAAGATATATCATGGCACTGCGCAAAGTAGAACAGGGAGTACAATCTTAAAATTAGAGCCTAGCCATTCAGGAGTGAAATATGGAAGAACATTTTAATGAAGAGGCGGTGGAAATCAGGAACTTTCTCCTCAGTGGCTGCGAATACTGGATCAATTAAGATTTTTAAGACTGGTTTTAGCAGTTGTTTGTTAGGAAGGGATATCAAATGATCAAGCGCATGTAAATGAAGTTCAGGTGCAGATCAACCATTGAATGTAAACAGGCTTAAGGGACCGAATTTGCCTATTCCTGTTCCTAAGTCTCTGGTGACCTCAGCTGCATATGTACCCCAACTATCTTCAACATTATTGGTCATTACTGTTAATGGACCTTGTGTGCAAAATGGCTAACACTTTCATCAGTGTAAAAAATGGCACCTTATACAAGATGATTCCTAAGGTGCTTTACGTTTCTTCTAGGAACTCCTTGAGGAACGCCTTGTTTGGTGGCCAATACTGCATACAGCCTAAACTGGGAACTAAAATTGGACATCCATGTCCCCAAGAGTGCTCGATTAATGCTGATGCTCCATTAGTATTTAGGTTTTTTTGGTGACCACCTTAAACAGGCATTAGGCCCACTGTATCTGCTAATTAGGGGCGTAATATTGGTTTAAGGGTCTTTAGAATCATAGAATCTAACAGTAAGTAGGAATGCAATTCAACCCATTGTGCCTATGCCTGCTCTTCGAAAGAGCTAATTCAGTCCCATACCCTAGCTTTTTCCCCATAACCCTACAAATCAGTCTTCAAGTACATGTCCAATTACCTTCAAAAGGTTCCTACAGGATCTGATTTCACCACCCTTTCAGGTAATATGCTCCAGATCTTAACAACGGTGTTGAAAAAAAAAATTCTCTTCACTCCCCCTCTAATTTTTTTGTCAATTATTTAAATCCATCTTTGGTTACTGACCTCCTCGCCAGAGGAAACAGTTTCTCCCTACTTGCTCCATCACAATCCTACAAAATTTTCAATAACTGTGAGGCCTCCCCTCAGCCATCTCTGCTCTAAGGAGAACAAGCCCAACTTCTCTAATCTCTTCATGTAACTGAAACCCCTCATCCTGGTAATTCTCCTCTGCACCCTCACGGAGGCCTTGTATTGTTCCTAAAGTTTTGTGCCCAGAATTGTATACAACACCCCAGAGGAGGCCGAATCAATGATTTGTAAAGGTTTAGCATGGCTAATTGTTGGCCAGGAACTGGGGAAAACTCCCCTGCTCTTCTTTGAGGTGGGGATGTCAACAGATAAGATACCTTTTTAATGTACTGTAGCTCACGTGGAGCCAGGAGAAGCAGAAGTGCCACCATCAAACCACATCCCCAACCCTACCACTAAACTCCCATCCCAGGACCTACATGAGGTTTGTTGCCAAGCCCTGCTGTGCCCCACTGTCATTCACTTTCCATCCCAGGACCTACTTGGCTGTAAATTTGGCCCAAAATGCTTCAGAGGAAACACAACAGGTGCCCAGGGTCACTGGAATCATTCTGATGAGGCCTGAGTTCCAATTTTTCATGAGTCTCACCTTTTGGCATCCACTGACCAATTTAAGTCTGCAAATAAACCTAAATTAAGACTTTTCCCAAGGAACTTAATCAAGTGTCTCATTCACCTACAATATCCCCTGTCTGACCTTGAAGTGGGAAGACAAATTTCTAAGTGACTTAAGAAGAGTTTGGGGTGGATTTGGAAATGGAAAAAAAACTATCTTACGATACAATGTCAAAAATGACCATTTATTTAGTTTCTACAATGAGACATGCATAAACTGCTCAGTAATGGGCCCAACTCATCTAGCTTAATCCTGAGAGGGAAGATTTCACAAACTTCTTCCCTCCCCCAGGGCAATTAAGTGAAACTTCAGAACATCTATCTAACCTTCCATCCTCCATTACTCAGCTTTGACTGATTGCTTTGTAACAACCCAGCAACTCAGGAACCATTACAATTCCATCATGCTTGTCTCCAGTTACCCTTATAACCTTCAGTCTTAATACTCAATCAGATATTTGGTCAGCTCTTGAAAGAGTTAATTGACACAGTGCTAAATTTCTCTCACAATTGTTTGGGGTCAATTTGAGCTCTTTAAGTATTTTAAAGAAACAGTCCTTTTTTATTGGTCTCTGCATAGTTAAGAGTGTTATTGACCTGTGAGTAACAAACATCCATTAACCGGTGGGAATGAGGGGAAGATGAATGGTGCCAAAACCCAGAGATGTTCTGGGGGATTACAGCGAGGTTTTAACATCTTGAATGCAATCTTCAAGTGAGCTTTATCAACAACAAGATGTCAATAATTCAATAACTCAGCTTTAAGCCCATCACTTTGAAGCCATGTATTAAAGTAGGTCTGCAATGTCAAATTTGTTGAGTTTACACAATCCAAGACACTCAGCCTAAGCTGTCTGTCGTTTTGAGTGCCTTCTGGAGTCAGGAATTGCATGGATCATCACGGTGAAAATCCAATGAGCAAAATCAGGGTCTTCTAATCATCCGAAATTGTCCAAATAGGTTTAACCTGGGAAAGGTGCCATGTGGGTAATATAATCAATCAATCCTAGAGAATAAGTTGGTCTGGGCTGCCCTTGGAGATGACATTGGGTTATTGGTAAGTGTGGTTACATTGCAGAACTTTGGAAATACTCTGAATGGTGATTCATCAATTTAAATTTCCCAAAAGAAATTTTCTAATATTAGACCCTTCAGCACAGAAAATAGACAGAGGATTCCTCCCAGGACTAGTAAAATCAGATTTTGCCTGTCGCTGGTAATGATGACTTTGTCATTTCTGAGGGATATAGTTGGAAGCAAATTATGTGGCTATTCCTCCCCAGTGAAAATTTAGCTTACACTATAAGGACTGCCATAACAACCTGCAAGTGATTAAATTATAGGTGCACAATTTTTTGATAAATCTTTGTGCACATTCTGGTGAGGGATGTTAGTGCTAGTGAATAGAGCACTTATATACTCCAGGCTGAAGGATTTTGAATATGGGGTGGAATTTTACGACCCCTCCTGCCGATGGGATTTTCTGGTCCCATCAAAGTCAATGGACCTTTGAATCGCTCACCATGTTTTAGGGCCCTGCCCCCGCCATGACAGGGCTGTTAAATAAACGGGCTTGACACCTTGGCTCATTTGGTAAAAGAGCAGAATTTGACAACAAATATTAACAGCAAAGGAAATAAGACAAAACTGCTAAACTTGACCAAAATCAGAAGGCATGAAGGGAATGTTACAAATGTACAAAACTGACAGGCAGGGAAAGACCAGCTGGTCCACGAGGGTGCAGCATCATGACTAAATACTTCTTCCCTCCTTCTAGCCTCCCACTTTGGTTGATTTTTACTTCTCACGTCTTGAAGAGAAAGAAAATATCCTTTCTTCCACATGGGTTTATCTCACTTCCCCTTAAATACATTTGTGCCATTGGCCTCAATCGCTCCAAGTGGTAACATGTAGCACACTCTCACATTTAAAACATCCCAAGAAATTTCATTCAGGAGCATTAACAAAAGTTAACACCAAACCATGTAAAGAGATATTAGGATAGGTGACCAAAAGCTTGCTTAAAGAGGTAGGTTTTAAGGAGTGCCATAAAGGAGAAGGGTGAGGTATTGAGGCAAAGAGATTATGCCAATTGGGGTCAGAAAGCGGGCACATCACCTCAATACCACTGAACTAAGAGCACCAGCTTGCTGTATGCTGTGGGAATCTTGCGTAGACCGTACGTTATCTGGGGCAACTCATCAAGACTGTGCCACCTCAGAGTCTCCAATCTAACACCCCTTCAGCTCCATATGAAAGGTGTCCAATAAATTTGGGAGTGAAACAATGCACACCTACCTCTGTGGATCCGATTCTAGATTCTGGTATATCTCATTTCATCGGATGTACCATTAAGTTCATTTTGGGAAGCAGGAACTTGTAGCCTGGAGGGTGGGGGTGATGTTCAAGAATCAATCGCCCTATTTTACACCACAGTCAATTTTCCTTTCCAGCGGCTCCAATAGCCAAGTAAAAATGAAATAATGACTTGCATTTATATAGCCCCTTTCACAGCCTTAGAACATTCCCAAAGTGCTTTACAGTGAATGAACTACTTTTTGGCAGTGTATTCACTCCTGTAATTTGGGAAACACAGCAACCAATTTGCACATGGAAAGCCCTCTCAAACCACAATGCAATAATGACCAGATAACCAAATTTAGGTGTTGATTGTGAGGGAAATGCTGACCAGGACACCACAGAGAATCCTCCTGTTCTTCGTTGAATAGAACCATAGGTTTTTTTCACAACCATTCGCGATGGCAGTCTGGGCAACATGTAACATCTCATCCAAAAGAAAGTACCTCCAACGGAGGGATTACTGCACTGGAGTTTCAGCCTAGATTGTGTGCTAAGTCTCTGGAGTGGAACTTCTGGCTCAGAGGCAAGAGTGCCACCCACTGAACCATAGCTTACTTGTAGGAGAAAAGGAAATTTGCAGTGAATAAAGCAGCAATTTTTTTGATGTCTTGGGAAACAATGAGTTAGACCAAGAGACAGTGATTTATGTATTTTAACATGTAATGGGGGCGCACGGAGTTAGAAGATTGTGTGATTTTCTAAAGATGAAAGTGTAGCCCTCCACCTCACTGCATCAATCAGTCTTTTACGGCAACACCATTTGATCAGAAATATGTTGTAAATAAAAGATCTATTCTGATGAGGTAATGAAAGAAACTAAGAGTTAAAGATTTATGATCTGAAGGGGAGGTGAGGGAGGTCATCACAAATTGACTGGTACACTGATATCCTTGGCCATCTATCCTAATGGGCTATAAGTGGTGCACATACTAAAATAATTCTTACACATTGGCATTTCAGTGCAGCTTGATTAATGTTTTACAAGGAACGTGAATATTTTGTCCTGCTCTGAGCTTTGTTAAATCCAAGTCCTTGACACTGAAACACACCAAGGTCACTCTGGCATTCTTGTTCATTTACTCACCTTTTTGATCAAGCAGAATTTATTTCGTACATAATGGGGCTTGATAACTGACCACTTAGGCTCATAGAATCTTTCAGCATAGCCACAGGCCATTCACATATCAAATCTGCACTGGTGTTTTTCTCCTTTCTAATCCCACCCTCCTGCTTGCTCCCCAAATCTTTCAATATTCCTTTTTTTTTCAAGCGACCATCCAGCTCTCTTTTGAAAGGTTCGGAACGATAGAATCATACAGCACAAAAGGAGGCTCAACATGCCCATGCAGGCCCTTTTGTGGACCTATCCAATTACTCCCACCCCTCTGCTCTTTCTCCATAGCCCTGCAATTTTTTTCTCTTCAATGAGGTGCCCATAATGAGTGGGTCAGATCCATGCTCAATACCCCTCCTGCCATTTAACTAAGGTTTTATGCAAGTTCCATATTGCCTTCTCGTCATTATATTCTATATAGTCCAGATTCAAAACAAAGTATTCGAATTTCAACTGCCTCATCTACTTGCACTGTTGCCTTTAAAGGGCTGTATATCTGCGCACCAAGGTCGCTCTGCCCCTCTACTGCATTGAATTCATACCCACTTGGTTCTCCATCCCCACAAGGGAGTTATTTCAGCATTCAGAAAATATTTCTCTCTCTTTGTGAGTCATCCTTGAAACGTGGTATTGCGTCGTTCAAAAGAACAGGAGGTAAGTGGAGAGGCCATTCAGCCCATTGAGCTCGGGGTATGCGTGACAATAATTAATATGCTTTTGGTCTCAATTTGTGCCCACATGTGTCAATGGACTTTGCTGCTCAAAAGGACAGATCAGTTTGAATACAGAGATGCGTGATCTCATTATCATGTATGTGCAAAACACTCTGCGTTCTCTGACTGACTATAAATAATGTCACGGACATTCACTATCTTCACTCTTTTTAAATGATACATCCTGGTCCTAATTTTATTTAGATAATTTCTGACTTTGCCACCTTATATTACTGGACTAGTAAAATCCAGAGGCCTGATCTAATAATGCAGACAATATGAGTTCAAATCAAATTTGAGAATTTTGATTTTATTTTTAAATCTGGAAAGAAAAACTTGGTATCAATTGGCCATGAAACTGGCAGATTGCTGTAAAATAAAAACCCCAGCTCAATCGCCAATACCTGGTAAGGAAGGAGCATCATTTGTTTTTATGTTGAAAAGTACTGTGGGATCTTTTATATCCATCTGAGAAGGCAGAGAGGGCCTCAGTACAACAGCGTGGCACTCCCTTGGGATTAGACAGGGTGTTAGACTGGATTATGGGTTCAGGCACCCATAGTGGAACTTGAACCCACAACTGCCTAACAGAGAGGAGAGAGTGCTACATACTCACTGCGCCACAGGCAAAATGTCTTCATAGTCACACATCTAGCGTGGACGCTGAAGTCCAAGTTCCTCGTCAGAAACTTCCTCCTGGGTGGCTGGGAGTTTGTCTGCCGTAGCTTCAGCGTACGATGGACAGAAACTCCGCTTACATGTGCACCCAGGGTTCACGTTGAAGTGATAAACCTACTCCTTCATAGGAACATAGGAGCAGGAGTAAGCCATTCGGCCCTTCAAGCCTGCTCCAGCTTTCAATAAAGGTCATGGCTGCTCTGGTTGCGGTCTCAGCTCCACTTTCCTGTCCGCACCCCATAACTCTTGATTCTCTTGTCTAACAAAAATCTATCTGACTCACCCTTGAATAAATTAAAAAGCCCAGCCTCCACTACCTTCAGGGGAAGAGAATTCCACAGTCAAATGACCCTCTGAGAGAAAAAAATTCTCTTCATCTGTCTTGTGATGGAGACTTCTTATTCTTAAACTATGTTCCCGAGTTCTAGTCTCCCCCAAAAAAGGTTTCTTTGCCATGGAAATCCCCAGCACCTATATTCACTGCTGGTGGCTGGTCCAAGTAGCACAATGTTTGCATGAGAAGTCCCATAAGCAGTGGAAATGCCGGCAGCAAATCTCTCGCTTTAATTGCAATGTAGCAGCCATCTGAATTAATAAAAAAAAATTGTCATTTTGAGAGAACTATGAACTTCTCTAAAATACTTAATTTGCAAATTAAGCAGCGACCTCCTCCCACGCCCCCACTCCCCATCCCCCCACCCCCCCACCACCGCCCCCCCCCCCCACCCCCCCTCCCCCACCCACTCCACCCCACCCAGCTGACTGGCGTACAATGGTGGAGTTCCAGAACAGATGTAGAACATTACAGGACCTGCCGGAAGCTCGTATGAGTGCAGGAGACAATTTCATTTAGAGAAGAACAGATGGTACAGACACGAGGATCAGTGCTGCCCACATTACGAGACAAGCCATGTATTAATGTCACTAATTATTATGCACCACCCATGGAGACTGACTTCTAATCCTTCTTTGGACTGCTCTGAGGCATCCTATCTTCTGAAAGGTCATGCTGAAGGGCTTTCACTGTAAATGTAAACAAATCCATACTAAATATCAAGAGCAAACAATTTGCTCCAAAGGTACGTTTTGTTCCAAAAGTTTGCTTAATTCCAAAAGCATTTTTTTATTCCAAAAGCGGGCACATTTCCCCGGGGGTGGGGGGGTTGGTGACCATGTAAACTGTGGTGGACACTAATCCCTCCACCTTCTCACCTCCCCCACCCCCCCGAGTTCTCCCCTATAATAGCTGGAGGCAGGGCAGGGTGTACAAGTACCGAAATCGGCAGCCTGTCCACCGTATTTAAATGAATAATCAAGGGTCAATTCAGCTTGTTCTCAAGCCAATTGACCTTGATAATCGCTGCCCACACCATAAAACCTTTGGCGCAGGCAACCGGACTGGAGCGGGGAGCCCGAATTTAAAAAAAATCAAATGCTTATTAAAGGGCAGGAGGGAAAGGGGGGGAGGGGGTTCGGCCTTTAGAGGCTGCCCTTTGCCAATCACAGGGGGGCCCCCTGAGGTCAAACCCCCCCTTTCTTCCTACCCGTTCCCTCTCTTAAGCCCACACCCTCCACCTCACCGCTCCTCTCCCTAACCTACCCAAACTCTCCCAGCCCAAGACCCCAGACTTACCTATTCTGGGGATCTTCTCCTACTGTAGTCCCAGCCGCTGCCACTAACACCTTCCTGGCACTGCCAGGACTGCTGGATCTGCCAGCCCACCTGGCCCTCATTATTTCACCCCGCAGTGCTCTATGGCTAATGCTGCCCACCCCCCAACCCCCCACCTTCACCACCCACCCCCCCACCTTCACCACTCACCCCACCATATTATTCGGCCCCATGTATATGATCTCAGAGGAACAGTGGTTGGGGAATTTGCAGTTGGCATCAATGCCTTTTGGATAAAGTGAGGGGCGGGTTGAGGTTGTGAGAGATCAGCCAAATATGGCAGGCAGATTTAATCCAAACATGGACAGAAGAGCTGAACTCAGAAGCGAGATGAGAGTGATGTTGTAACGTTGTATGTTGTCTCATGAAGCGGTCTAGAGGCTTGTATGGTTGAACAATAACTGTTTATTAATAACACATAACTAGTTACATAGATACAGGATACAGTCCAGACTAGGTACTATCTTCATTCCGACTTCCACCAGGCTCACCACTACAGTCTTCTACTCACATGTGACTGTCTACATCATAACATAGGCAGTACTGTTTCCCCTGTCCCACATTAACCCTTACAGTACCCAACACCCTGATACTACAAGCGATTGCTCTTGACAGCAAGGCAGCCTTTGACAGAGTGTGGCATCAAGTGGCCCTATTAAAACTGGAGTAAATGGGAGTCAGGGGGAAAGCTGTCCACTGGTTGGAGTCATACCTAGCACAAAGGAAGGTGGTTGTGTTCATTAGAAGTCAATCATCTCAGCCCCAGGACATCGCTGCAGGAGTTCCTCAGGGTAGTGTTCTAGGTCCAACCATCTTCAGCTGCTTCATCAAAGATGTTCCCTCCATCATTGGGTAGAATCGTCCCAGATTTGCATTAACTGCTGTTGTGGGCGGCCTGCCACATTACTTATGAATTCCCAGGAAACACGCTGTTTCCGTGGCAGGCGGGCTCTCATTCGCCCGCCACGCTATCACCTCGCCCTTTCATCACACCAAGCACCATATTTAAAGTCTAGCCGCCGGCACACATCTTAGTACTTCAAGCCCACAACTGCCACAGGGAAGATGTCCACAAAAGGCAAAAAGACTCCAGTCCATAGGTTTAGCAGCCTGTCACAGGAACGACTTTTGGATGCCATGAAGGCCACCGCGATGTCCTCTACCCGCGCTCTGGCTGCAGGATGGGCAATGGTGTGACCAAATGGACTTGGGAGGCGGTGGCAGCTGCGGTCAGCGCCAACGCCCTTTAAAGGAGGACAACCAGCCTGTGCCGTAAGAGGATGAATGATCTCCTCCGTTCCGCCAGGGTAAGTCACTCTTCTCTCACTCTCAACTCACACACTCACAAACCCATCACACATCCACAGAGATCTCAGTCACTGCTAGTTCAAGGAACATCACCATTCACTCTCTCACACTCACTGTCATTGTCCTCATCCCATCCATGGGATCACTCACCACCCACATATGCCAGGCAAACTTATCACCTGGCCTGGCAGGCATCCTGCTTACACTTTCTCCATCTCTATTCATGCAGGACAAACTGACACACAACAGCAGGGAGAGATCACAGACCGGTGGAGGAATGCCTGAAATCAAGGTCCTCACGAACTTTGAAAACAGAGCCATCCAGCTGGCCAGTGGGGATCTGGACCATTCCTGTGCTGATGGTGAGGTCAGTGGTGCTCTAGCAAGTGAGGATCCAGCAATGCAACATCCATCAGACAACCATGCTGTGAGTGATGTGTCCTGTTTCACAGGCCACTGCCATGCACTAATTATCTCCCCTTGCTTCCACAGGCACATCTGGGAAACAGCTGGCAGGGTCCATGACCCAGGGCCTTCAATCAAGCTCTGAAAAAACATCTGAAGAGGAATCTGAAGGCACTCTCCTTGAAGTCCCATCACAGCGCTTACCCACACCCTTCACCAGTGCAGAAACACACATCTCGGCCGGACCTAGCTTTAGAATATCCTCAGGATCACAATCTGGTGAGCACATCACACTATCTGATCCACAGCAGGCTGCAGCAGGGAATTCCGAGGTGTCCGGCACTCAGAGGACTGCTGGAGGCAGAGTACTGAGTTGAGTCAGATGATGAGCCTCTGGACTCGGTCATGTAACAGTTGCTGGAGCTGCAAAGGCAAGCACGAGAACATCAGGAAGGGATGTCCGCTGCACTCCTCAGATTGCAAGGCACGATGGAGGAGTCCGTCCGCCTTCAAGCTGAGGTGATAGCGCCTGCATTCCAACGCACTGAGGTCAACACTGGTAGGATGGACGTCCCTCCTGAAGATGCAACACCTGCCCCTTCACTTCTTCTCTCCTCACCGTCCAAGGGCTCAAACACTCATTTCAAGTGAAGCAGCCTTTCACTTGCATTTCCTCCAACTTAGTCTACTGCATTCGTTGCTCCCAATGCGGTCTCCTCTACATTGGAGAGACCAAACGCAAACTGGGCGACCGCTTTGCAGAACACCTGCGGTCTGTCCGCAAGAAAGACCCAAACCTCCCTGTCGCTTGCCATTTTAACACTCCACCCTGCTCTCATGCCCACATGTCTGTCCTTGGCTTGCTGCATTGTTCCAGTGAAGCCCAACACAAATTGGAGGAACAGCACCTCATCTTCCGACTAGGCACTTTACAGCCTTCCGGACTGAATATTGAATTCAACAACTTTAGATCTTGAACTCCCTCCTCCATCCCCACCCCCTTTCCGTTTCTTCCCCCTCCCTTTTGTTTTTTCCAATAATTTATATAGATTTTTCTTTTCCCACCTATTTCCATTATTTCTAAATCTATACCTTTAATGCCCTGTCAGTCTTTCCACCCCACCCCCACTAGAGCTGTACCTTGTGTGTCCAGCCATCCATTCTTAATTAGCACATTCTCTTAGATAATATCACCACCTTCAAAACCTCTTTGTTCTTTTGTCTGTGACATCTTTTGATTATCTGCTCCTATCACTGCTTGCTTGTCCCTACAACCACATCCCCCCCACCCACTTCTCTCCACCCCCCCACCCGCGCCCCCCCCCGCGCCCCCCAACCTTAAACCAGCTTATATTTCACCCCTCTCCTAATATTACTCAGTTCTGTTGAAGGGCCATGAGGACTCGAAACGTCAACTTTTTTCTTCTCCGCCGATGCTGCCAGACCTGCTGAGTTTTTCCAGGTAATTCTGTTTTTGTTCTTGTCCCTCCTGCACTGCTGTGCGGGTCAACTCCATCGCTGATGCCATAGTTGGCCCCCAACAGTGTGTACGTGAGAGGGGTGCGGGACAGCTCGATCTCACTCCAACTACCCCTTCTCCTCAAGTAGTCAGCTTGGGGCCTTTGGGCATCCATAGGGAGGAGAATCAGCAGATGTTCCCCCCAGGGCCATCCATCCAGCTGACTCCAGGAGTGTCCGGGCCATCTGAATCCCCTTTTCTTGTGACCTCAGCAACTCCAGCTCTACAGGCCGAGGAGGGTGCGACTGCCACACAGCAGGACATCGAATACAGGCCGGAGCCCTCCAGATCTCAGCCCTCCATAGGACGCCCGCCAAGGTCATCATAGACAGGGCGTAGCAGTCAGCAGGCTGCCTCCACCTCCGCTGTGGATGTCCGGGGAGCATCAAGATGTAGCAGCAGGGTTAGGAAAGCTAAGAAGAATTAGTTGCATCACCTGGGAATGGATGTTAATCACTTGTACGTACAGTTCACTAATGTCAATAAACTCTCAAGAATGTCTCCCTGCCTTTGATTCCTTGTTCTGATAAGCAGTGTTCATTTCACTCAGATGTGAAACCTTTCTGCACAAGATAAAGGCAGGTGTCTCAGTCCAGGGCCTCTTCCCTGTGCTTTGTGCAGCCTTCAGACCAAAGTGATGGTCTGGCCTCACACTCCCTGGACACATTATTGATGCCTGCACCTCGACAGTGCTTGTCATTGCTGCAAGAATGTAATGGGCAGGCGCTACAGAGTTCTGTTATTCTCTCTGTGTGCTCTTAGCACCTTTAAGGTGGGGTTGGCCCCCATCTCTTCAGCATCTGTGACCAGTGACACTGCTCCTGAAGGGTCAGGTGCTGAAGGCGGGCAAAAGATCAGATGCTTCTAAAGTTTCATGGCTGTGTCTCTATGATATGACCCTGATCACAGAGTGCAAGCGAGCTGCCCTCAGCCAAACAGGAGCCAGACATTCTCAGAGGCTATGTGAAGATCTATGGAGTGTCCTCACTACATGTTATCATCACCCTCCTGCAATTGAGTGACTATTAGGGCCTCCAATGCATCTCAAGGACAGGAACATTATCACACAGGGTATGTGCGCAGCCATAAATTAGACTGGAGTCAAACATTCACAGATGCAATGTGAGGTTCTATGGGGTCCCCTCACTGCATGTCATCATCATCCTCTACAAATCTAGAAGCCATGAGAGCCTTCCGAACATGCCCGCCATGTCTGGCCAGTGAGAGGGCCTCAACCCCGTCATCGCCGCCTTCGAGGACCTCCTCACCCCCATCCCTGTCGGCGTCTTCCTCATCGGAGGAGACCTCCAGCTCCTCCATCTCCTCCTCAGCCAGCTCCTCTCCCCGTTGCAGCGCTAGGTTGTAAAGGGCGCAGCAGACGATGACGATGTGTGACACCCTCTTTGGACTATTTTGCAGGGCTCCGCCAGACTGGTACAAATACCAGAAACTCATTTTCAGCATCCCGATGGTCTGCTCCACCAAGTTGTGGCTTGCAGCATCAGCCTCATTATACCGTCGTTCTGCTGCAGTCTGAGGCCGTCACACGGGTGTCATCAGCCACGTCCTCTGCGGGTAGCCCTTGTCCCCAAGGAGCCAAACCTGCAGCTTCTGCGGACCCTGGAATACATCAGGGATCTGTGACCGAATGAGAATGTAGGAGTCATGCACACTCCCTGGAAACCGTGCGCAGACCTGCAGGATATGTTTCTGGTGGTTGCACACAAGCTGCACATTCAGCAAATGGAATCCCTTGCGGTTGATGTAGTTGACAACATTTTGCGATGGAGACCTGTGCAGTCGATGGCACCCTGCACCTATGGGAAACCTGAGATCTGGGCAAATCCAATCGCTTTTGCATCCTGGCTGTCCTGGTCCCGGGCGAAATGCAAAGTTGTGTGCCCTCACGAAGATGGCATCCGTGACCTCATGGATGCATTTGTGGGTGGTGGATTGTGAGATCCCACAGAGGTCACCTGTGGAGCCCTGAAAGGAGCCACTGGCGTAGAAATTGAGCGCCGCTGTCACTTTCACGATCACCAGCAGTGGATGCCCTCCATGTCCCCGTGGCACCAAATCCTGCAGCAGGCAGCAGATGCAACCAACCAGTTCCCTAGACATGCGCAGTCTTCAGCAACACTGGTTCTCAATTATCTACAGGGATAAAGGGCGGCATCTAGAGACCCTGGGTGTTGCTAAGTGCCGACCAGCGATGGCTCACTGTGGCTCTTCAGCGGTGTGTGTGGGAGCCCCAGCCGCCCATTCTTTCTGAGGGTGCTGCTCCTCCCTCTGCGCAGCCAAGTGCCTCAGTTGCTCTCTCCTCCATTGTCATGAGGCACACAGCTAGTTCACCAGGCTCCATGATTCTGATGTACTCCTCCTGTGGGATGAAAGAGAGAGAAACCTGGTTTAGCATGGATGTACTAAGAACTTGTACTGCTTAAGTGTGAAGTCCCCATAACGCATCATGGAGAGTTCTGGCTACCGCTTAGATGGCCAGAGATTAGTGCGCTGCATGGCTGCCCAAAACCCCAAGCACCTCCGCCCACTCCACCCAACCAATGGGCAGCAGCTTTGCCCTTTGGACTGCATGCTGTGCTCCCAGCTCAGGCACAGACATTTTCCTAACCCGCGCTGCAAGGCTGCACTGTTAGTTTGAACCATCGGGGATACTGGTCCAAACCGGGATGATGACATTGCAAGGGGCTGTGGTACCTTAACCAGTGACTGCTCTATGGCCAGCTTTTGCAAGGAGATTGTACAATGTGCCCAGTCGCCCGTATGTTCTGCAATCCACTAAAACGCTCATTAGTTTGCAGTCTGTGCTCGAGGGGTGAAAAGCTCTGGAGCACTTGGTGGCACTTTGATGCCTCTGCATTGCTTGAATGGGTAGAAAAGCTAAAGGCCCGACTCCAGTCATATCAGTGGCTATGGCTGAACTGTCTCAGTTGCAGAGGAATGGTCACTTTATATAAGGTGTCCTTAATGTGTGGCTGCTTCCCTCGCCCACCCTACCCCCGCCCCGAATGCTTGTGCGCTACATTCAACCTCAGGGCTGCCCTTGTCCCTCCTGTCCACCGCCCCCACCACCAACATGCCTCAAGCTTGAAGCCCAACAGGTGACCCTGGTGAGCACTGCGCAATGTTACTGTGCACTCAGCTCCGAGTTCCCCTCAAAGAGCACCCGCCGAGTGCACGCCTTTTATATGCTGTTGTGAAACACATCGGCGTGCTTTCCCATTGACGTGGGCGGACGATCCAGCGGGGGGAGACGATTCCAGTGGGCATCCGACGGCGGGAAACGCGGCCCTGCCATCGGCGGGCTGAGCAGTCGCTCGCAAGCTGGTTTCACGCCGTTGTGAAAGTGCTCACGCCGTATTGTCCGCTCATACCACTGAACAAGTCCGATGCTGACAGGCACAGAAAACTCCAGCCATTAGATCAGAAGCAGAGTGTTTGCTGATGATTGCACAACGTTCAGAACCGGTTCTCAGACACTGAAGCAGTCCATGTCTATACATATCAAGAACTGGACGATATCCAGGCTTGGGCTGATAAGTAGCAAGTGATCTTCACACCATACAAATGCTGGGCAATGACCATCTCCAACAAGAGTGAACCCAGCTATCTCCCTTTGACATTCAATGGCTGAATCCCCTGCTATCAACATCCTAGGGGTTACCATTAGACCATAAGACCATAAGACATAGGAGCAGAAATTAGGCCATTCGGCCCATCAAGTCTGCTCCACCATTCAATCATGGCTGATAAGTTTCTCAACCCCATTCTCCCGCCTTCTCCCCATAACCTTTGATCCCCTTACCAATCAAGAACCGATCTATCTCGGTCTTAAATATACTCAATGACCTGGCCTCCACAGCCTTCTGTGGCAATGAATTCCATAGATTCATCACTCTCTGGCTAAAGAAGTTTCTCCTCATCTCTGTTGTCATTGACCAGAAACTGAACTGGACTCGCCATATAAATACTGTGGCTACAAGAGTAGGTCAGAGTTGGGGAATTCTGTGGTGAGTAACTCACCTCCTGACTCCCGAAAGCCTGTCCACCATCCACAAGGCACAAGTCAGGAATGTGATGGAAGAATGGAAATTTCCCCACTTGCCTGGATGATCGCAGCTCCAACAACACACAAGAAGCTCAACACCGTCTGGGACAAAGCAGCCCACTTGATTGGCAATCCGACTGCCACCTTCAACATTCACTCCCTCTATCACCGATGCGCAGTGACAGTCATGTGTACCACCTACAAGATGCGCTGCAGCAACTCACCAAGGCTCCTTCGGCAGCACTTGCCAAACTTGTGACCTCTACCACCTGGAAGGACAAGGGCAGCAGATGCATGGGAGCGCCATCACCTGCGAGCTCCCACCCAAGCCACACACCATCCTGACTTGGAACTATATCACTGTCGCTGGGTCAACATCCTGGTACTCCCTCCCTAACAGCACAGTGGGTGTACGTACACCACATGGACTGCAGCGGTTCAAGAAATTGGCTAACCACCACTTTCTCAAGGGCATTTAGGGATTAGCAATAAAAATGCTGACCCAGCCAGCAACACCCATGTCCCATGAAAGAATAAATTAAGATGATGTAGGTAGGCTAGATCCCTGGCTTGCACCGTGTTTACTGATCTTAGAAATGGTGGATGGAAGGGGTTAAGATCCCTACAACTGATCACTACCCAGTGAAGCCAGCTGCAAAATTTGGGTCAGTTTACATTCGATGTGAATAGGACCAGGCTCAGTTGCACCTCCCCTCATGGCTGAGTAGGCTGACTGCATTCCCTTTTGGAGCTCAGACCATGGAAAATGGGTATTTTGTTGACAAACTGAAGGGCAACCAACATGCATGGGACTTAATCCTCAGCCTTCAGCAACAACAACAACAACAAGGTGCAATAATATAGTGCCTTTAACATAATAAAACATCACAAGCTGCTTCACAGGAGCATTAGAAAGTAAAATGTGAGACTGTGCCACATGAGGCAGTGTTAGGGGAGGCGAACAAGAGCTTGGTCAAAGTAGTAGATTTTGAGGAGAAAAGGAAGGTTGAGAAGTGGAGAGGCCTAAGGTGGGAAATTCCACAGCCTCGGGCCTAGGCAACTGGAGACATGGGGCCGGATTTTACACCTCGCGGGTGGGTGAGTGCCCAAGCCGATTGGGCGTGAAATTGTGCAAGGTGGCGATGGGTGAGCATCCTGACGTCATCCAGCATGTGAGCAATCTTCAGGCCAGTGGGCACACGTGGCTGTTGGAGCCGCACAGACTGTCAATTAAAAGGCCACTTAAAGCCATTAAAAAGTCAATTGATCTCGATTTTACATTTCCCGTGTGATTTCGCGCTCCTCGCGTGAGCAAAACGGGCAGGCAGGCAGCCCATATTTTGCAAAACCTCATCCACGGGCAGGATAGAAAGAGTCATCAGCATTGCCATTGCAAGTAGCGAGAAGTTTAGGAGATGGTTTGCTGCTGGTTGCTTATTTGAACTTGACAGCTTCATCTCTGTTCTGAGCTTCAGTCTTAGCATTTCTAGGCTTCATTTCAGGACTCATTTGTGTCTCCAAGGCCTCCGGAGAATTTTGACCATGTGGACCCTTCCAGGCACCAGACAGCCTTCTGTAACCCTGATAATGGGGATTGTGGTCACAGGAGCTACTGCCATCATTCAGAGCACCCTGAGAGGAGAGAGAGACCTGAGGTCATTGCCTGTGTGAGGGCTTGCAAGTCTGAGTGCAACCCCAGGAACTCCTGATTCTGTCCCTGAAGCTGCCTCTCCATGAGAGTTGCCACTCTCTCCATGGAGGAAGCAGTGCCCTCGGCGATGAGGGTCAACACAGTGTTCATGCTCCGCAGGGACTCCTCCACAATAGAGACCACGGCACATTTACCCTCATGGATCTCCACCAGATCCTCCTGCACACCCAGCATCTGCCGCCTAACGGACGACTCCAGAGGCTCATCATCCATCTTCGACTCAGCATCGTCTTGGTCCCCAGCAGTCTTCTGACTGCTTAGCCCTGGGCACTCTCTGCCTCTGTCTGCTCCTCAAGTGAGTATGAAGTGCCCTCATCACCATGCACTGACGTTCTAGCTGATCGTCTAGTGCCCACTGAGGTGCTGGTATCTGTGCTGATGTCTGGTTCAGACAGTGGGTGTGACAGAAGTGCACCTGAAGACTGGCGGTCCACTGGTGTCAAGGGTGGCTGTTCAAGGTCCTGCAAGCGAGTGCGTGCTGGTGTATCTAGGGGAGAACAACGACATGTCATTAGTTTAAGTCATCACGCTGTCACTGTGCATGCCAGGCACCCTGGTGAGACAATGGCAATCCGCATCATGGTGCCATTGTCTTTCAATGATCAATGGGGTCTCCAGTTTTGAGCCTCCCATCAATGATGAGACTACACAAGAATGTTTGCACAATCCAAAACTCTCACCTCTGTGCACTGCACTCTTCCCTTGCCAGAAACCCCTGCCTCTGCACGACTGGATGAATGAGGTGGGTAGCGGCTCTCCAGCTCCAAAGCGTCCATTTCAAATCTCGTCATGATTAGGAGGTTTGGGGGGTCCTCTGCCTGTCCTTGACCTCTCTATTTTGTTATGGCTCCTCTTCTCCTGAAAGGACAGAGGAGCATTGATTAGTCCACTCTCTACCTGCAGCACCATTGCAGCCTGGCCAACCCCAGCTGAGGAGCACCTTGCAGGACACATCCGAGTGGTGGCCCTCGAGGTGCAAGGCACTCAGACCAAGCAGCCAGGGCTCACCCCCATGGCCAGCTCTGGTGTCATTGATGGTTGGCACTCAGACTCTAACATCCCTGAGCTCCGCAGGGGGATGGCCAGCCCTTAACTCTTCTCCACACCGATCCATGCCAACACCCTTGCTGAGCGCAGCAGGTCATTGAACCTTTTGTGGCACTGCACCCATGTGTGCCTCACAATGTTGCGTCTGCTGACCTCAGCTGCCACCTCCCTTCAAGCTGTTTTGGTCTGAGAATCCCTGGGAATGAGGGTATCCGGCCCGACACCTACCTCCTCTATGAGGACAACGATGCACTCGCCCGAGAAACGGAGGTCGAGTGCCCACCCAACCTGTCCTCCCGCCTGACGTCTCCAGCTGCTGTTGAGGCCATTGCTCCAGTCTTCAGACTGCAGAATGATTCTCCCCTGGCAGCCTTCAGGGAGCTGCCTCTACTGATTTTAAACCGCCTGCCAGGTCACCATTGGACCTGACGCTTGACAGGCCCCCACCCCCGCCCGGCCCTTCCTGACCATTGGGAGGACACGTTGGCAGGCCTTAATTGGCCAGCCAATGTGAAATCGTGTTCATAGGCCAATCGCAGTCAAGGGCCTGTTTCCCGACCGCTCCCGGGCCCGCTGATCGCTCACACCTGCCAAGGGAAAAATTCAGGACAAGGTTACCAATGATAGAGCAGTTAAAATTGTGGATGCTCAAGAGGACACAATTAGTAGAGTGCAGATATCTTGGAGGGTAGCGGTTTTGGGCGACCTCAAGTTTACAGAGGGTAGAGTGTAGCAGCCTGGCCAGGAGTGCATTGGAATGATCAGAGACACTGGAGAAGGTGCAAAAAACTATACAAGGGCAACACCAGAACTGAGAGATTCTAATTGTCAAGAAAGACTGAACAGGCTGGTGTTCTTTTCTCTAGAAAAGAGATGTTAGATGGGTGACCTAGTAAAGAGCTTTAAAATTATGCAAGTGTTTGATAGGGTAGATAAAGAAAAGATGTTTCCAGTTGTGGGTGATACCAGAAATAAGGACTATAAATATATACGAGGTACTAAAAATCCAAAAGGGAATTCAGGAGAAACTATTTATCCAAAGAGTGGTGAGAATGTGGAACTCACTATCATATGGAGTGGTTGAGGTGCATAGCATAGATATACTTAAGGAGCGTTATGAAATCCATTCTTTCTGTGTCTCTGTATGTTAAGTTAGCAGACCATGATGATTGTAACATTTAAGGCACAGGATGTTTCACTGCTTATTACATTTGTTCCTGCCTAGTAACAAGGGCAGGACCATCTTAGAGTGTTGTGATAGGTCACCAGATCACTTCAAGAGTCAGTGAACAGCACTTTTTGGGGAGTCAGTTTTTAGCCAGTCTGTCAATCAGTCCGCTTTAATCAGAAAAGAAATGTCCCAGGGAGAGGGTTAGGGATAGGTCCCAAAAAGGAAGTACTAGGTAAGGGACAAAGACAGGGGACAGAAACAGATCCCAGTTAGGTGAAGAAAAAAGAAAGGTGCAGAGAAACAGGCTCCAAGTTAAAAAAAGGGTTGCAGGGAGCAGACTTTAAATGAAGTGGGCTTGGGTGAAGCCCTGATAATTGAAGAGGGCTCAGAAAAAGCCCTGAAGATCTGAGAAGGCAGCCAAAGGTTGGTGGCTCCATGCTGCAGGGCATTGGGGCAAAGGTACCCCTTTGGAGCAGTGGTGTTCTGCTTGGCACGACCGAAGATCTGAAATTGTGCTTGTAGTTTGATGCATGAGTGTATTCAGAAATCCAGGAGAACGTAATCTTGGAAGGTGAGATTGAAACACTGTAAAGTGGGCCGTCACTCAAGCCATCTGAGTTGGAGTGACTTTTGGAGAGAATTCCAAGGCAAGATCTTTGAAGGTAAAGATTGGAAACCCTCATGAGAGAGCTGAAGTTTCAGTGTGATTGGTTGACTCACGGTGTGACTAACATCTGTGTGGGCTGTTGAGAAATCCCTGGAATCCATTTTTGGTCACATCTGCCATTTATTGTGTAGTGTGGTGTCTTCAACCACAGCTTGCCTGTTAATTCACATGTACCTCATTCTTACCCTGAATGTTAGAGTATAATTAGATATTATAAATTGTTTTATCTTTCTAACCTTGTATAGTAATGTTTATTTGTGTTTGTTCCATCTTGTGCCTTTATTCGCTTAGTAGGCACCTTGAATCTCAAACTTTGTCTGCTTTAAACAAAATGTTATTGGTTCCTAATCGGATCTCATCCATAACGTGAGGTCTGGCCAGGGTTCGCAATAGGAGAAACTAGGTAAGTACACAAGGGAGAAAGGAATAGAAGATGATGCTAATAGGGGAGGGGCTGAAGTAAGGAGGGAGGAGAGGATGAACACCAGCATAGACCAGTTGGGCTGAATAGCCTGTTACTGTGCTTTAAATTCTACGTAAAATCTAAAAGCCTTGCAAAGCCTTGTTCTGGTTCAGCCTTGAGACAGTTGGTTATTCATGGGTTTATATTTATTGTGAAATGACACATTTGGAATAAGAAACACAAATATTTCCATAGACTGGCATAAATCCATACCATAACTGTAGGAACGTGACTATTTTATTGATAAATGGGAAAGGAAGCTTTCCTTGTAATGCTCTGTATTGAATTAGTTATAAGCATTGCTTTGAAATGTTGGCTCTCTCTGTCCAAATGTAACAGGACTGAGACAAAAACTGATAGCAAAGCAAATGATTATCAATCACACATAAACATTTTACCTCCCCTCTCTGACAGAGGGATGATAATCAGATCTTGAGAGGTTTGGAATGTAATTCATAATCATACAACACACATATTTCAACATGAATCTCATTTGCTGCAAGGCATAAATCTATGTTTATGAATTATAGATGCCCTACATCATTCCAGACCTTCCAACTTACTTTCTTTATTAAAATTCTCTTGATGTGGATTTTATTTCTCCTGTGCTGTTCTGAAAGCTGAAATGTTATACACTGAACAATATTTGCAGCCTTGCACTGCCAAAATAGGCTCTCTCATTTGCTCCTTTCCCCCACCCTCCCTCCTTCCTTTACCTGGGTGGTGTTGCCCATTTGCTTCTTGCTTACTCCTGCCCTTATTACTTTAAACATGTTTATGGCCAGTGTTAAATAGCGCCAGTCAGAAAATAAGAATTGCTGGACCAATAAAGACCAAGGTCCATCTAGTTGGCCTTCTATCATCCTGGCAATTGCATGACATGATGATAATAGGATTGTTGACTAACCATATCAATCAACCTCATATCAATTAATCTACAACAGATCCAGACATGAGGTGAGGAAAATCCCATAGTAGGGGAAAGCTTTGGAAACCATAGGTCCAAAGTCATCAGTTATTCCCAAGCATGCACCTACCAAAAAATACATCCTTTTCCATATCAACCTTGAACTGGTGATGAGCTCAAATATTTCTGTCAGCACCACTATAACGACCCATTTACCCAAACACAACTCCTGCCAAGGGAGGCTCCACCTCCTCCAAGAATTTCAGTAATTTCTGAATTTTGATCCTCTTTCCCCTTTCTTGACCTCACTAGCCCCACAGGCACAATGCTGAGCGCTGGAGTGCTGCTTTGGGCTGCAGTGGCGTGCTTAAGTTGGAGTTTGGTGACTGAGGGAGTTTAAGGGTTAATTTCGAGCTAAAGTCTAGTCTTTCTTTAATTTAGTAATTAACTGAAGGTTGCTGTTTGGGGTGGAAGAAGGTGAGTTTTAGGCCAGTTTTCAAACAGGGTTTATACAGGCTCTGCTTGCAGCTACAACTAGTTAATTAGATAACTGGCTTAAAGAGGTTCTCAGAGGCTAGGTTCAGTGAGTATAACAACAGGCCATCTTACAGCGCTGACTTTGTCTGCACTGGAGTGCTGCTTTGGGCTGCAGTAGAGTGCTTAAGTTGGAGTTTGGTGATTGAGGGAGTTCGGTGAGGAGGGAACGAGGTGATCCTTTGAGTACCGTGAGTACAGTCGGGTAAGTATTTACTGCTTTTATCACTTATAGTTTTTAAGGTTTATTTTGTGGTTCATCATTTGTAAGGGCTATATTCTGTAACAACGTGGAGCAGGGAAGAAGGGCCCTAGAGTAATTGATATTATTTGATATTAAGTATCTTCCAAAAGGTTTATTTTAATTTAAAGGGGTAAGTCATGGCAGGATAGCTCAAAGTTGTGGTGTGCTCCTCCTGCTCTCTGTGGGAACCCGGGAATATTTCCAGTGCCTGGGGCGAGCATGTGTGTGGGAAGTGTCTCCAGCTGCCGCTCTTGGAAGCCCGGGTTTCGGAGCTGGAGCGGCAGCTGGGGACACTGTGGAGCATCCACGAGGTGGAGAGTATCGTGGATAGCACGTATAGAGAGGTGGTCACACTGCAGGCTAAGAGTCCACAGGCAGGAAGGAAATGGGTGACCACCAGGCAGAGCAAGAGGACTAGGCAGGCAGTTCAGGAATCTCCTGTAGCTATTCCCTTGCAAAACAGATATATCGCTTTGGATACTGTTGAGGGGAATGGCCTCTCATGGGAAAGCAGCAACAGCCAAATTTGTTGCACCACAGTTGGCTCTGCTGCACAGGGGAGGAGTAAAAAGTGTAGGAAAGCAATAGTTATAGGGGATTCAACTGTAAGGGGAATAGCTAGGTGTTTCTGTGGCCGCAAACGAGACTCCAGGGTGGTATGTTGCCTCCCTGGTGCTAGGGTCAAGGATGTCTCAGAGCAGCTCCAGGACATTCTGAAGGGGGAGGGTGAACAGCCAGTGGTCGTGGTACACATTGGTACAAACGACATAAGTAAAAAAGGGGATGAGGTCCTGAAAGCAGAATATAGGGAGTTAGGAAGTAAGTTGAAAAGTAGGACCTCAAAGGTAGTGATCTCAGGATTACTACCAGTGTCACATGCTAGTCAGAGTAGAAATAGCAGGATATGTCGGATGAATACGTAGCTGAAGAGATGGTGTGAGGGGGAGGGTTTCAGATTCCTGGGACATTGGGACCGGTTCTGGGGGAGGTGGGACCAGTACAAACTGGATGGGTTACACCTGGACAGGACCGGGACTAATGTCCTAGGGGGAATATTGGTTAGAGTGGTTGGGGAGGGTTTAAACTAAAATGGCAGGGGTATGGGAATCTATGCAAGGAGTCAGAGGAGGGGTAATCCAGGACAAGAACAAAAGACAGAAAGGGGAATAAGAAAAGTGATAGGCAGAGAAGTCAAGGGCAAGAATCAAACAGGGCCTCAGTGAAAAATAGTGGGAACGGGACAAATAATGTTAAAAAGGCTTTGTGCCTTAATGCGAGGAGCATTCGCAATAAAGTGGATGAATTAACTGTGCAAATAGATGTAAACAGGTATGATATAGTCAGGATTATGGAGACATGGCTGCAGGGTGACCAGGGATGGGAACTGAACATCCAGGGGTATTCAGTATTTAGGAAGGACAGACAAAAAGGAAAAGACAGTGGAGTTGCATTGCTGGTTAAAGAGGAAATTAATGCAATAGTGAGGAAAGATATTAGCTCCGACGTTGTTGAATCTGTATGGGTAGAGCTGAGAAACACTAAGGGTCAAAAGATGTTAGTGGGGGTTGTATATAGACCCCCCAAACTGTAGTGGTGATGCTGGGGATGGCATTAAACAGGAAATTAGAGGCGCATGTAATAAAGGAACATCTGTAATTATGGGTGACTTTAATCTGTATATAGATTGGGTAAATCAAATTAGTAACAATACCGTAGAGAAGGAATTCCTGGAGCGTATACAGGGTGGTTTTCTAGACCAATACATTGAGGAACTAACTCGAGAACAGGCCATCCTAGACTGGGTATTGTGTAATGAGAAAGGAATAATTGGCAATCTAGTTGTGCGAGGCCCCTTGGGGATGAGCGACCATAATAAGATAGAATTCTTCATCAAGATGGAGAGTGACGTTGTTGATTCTGAGACCAGGGTCCTGAATCTTAATAAAGGAAACTACGATGGTATGAGGCGCAAGTTGGCTATGATGGATTGGGAAACATTACTTAAAGGGATGGCAGTGGATAGGCAATGGTAAACATGCAAAGAGTGCATGGGTGAACTGCAACAATTGTTTATTCCTGTCTGGCGCAAAAGCAAAACAGGAAAGTTGGCCAAACCATGGCTTACAAGGGAAATTAGAGATAGTATTAGATCCAAGGAAGAGGCATACAAATTGGCCAGAAAAAAACAACAGACCTGAAGATTGGAAGCAATTTAGAATTCAGCAAAGGAGAACCAAGGGATTGATTAAGAAGGAGAAAATAGAGTACGAGAGTAAGCTTACAGGGAACATAAAAAGTGAATGTAAAAGGTATGTAAAGAGAAAAAGATTGGTGAAGGCAAATGTAGGTCCCTTACAGTCAGAAACAGGGGAATTTATAATGGGGAACAAAGAAATGGCTGACTAACTAAATATATACTTTGGTTCTGTCTTCGCAAAGGAGGACACAAATAACATACCAGAAATGTTGGGGAATACAGGATTTAGTGAGAGGGAGGAAATGAAAGAAATCAGTATTAGTAGGGAAATGGTGTTGGGAAAATTGATGGGATTGAAGGCCGGTAAATCCCCAGGGCCTGATAATCTACATCCCAGAGTACTTAAGGAAGTGGCCCTAGAAATAGTGGATGCATTGGCGGTCATCTTCCGGGACAGTTCCTACAGATTGGAGGGTAGCTAGTGTAACCCCACTATTTAAAAAGGGAGGCAGAGAGAAAAGAGGGAATTATAGACCAGTCAGCCTGATGTCGGTAGTGGGGAAAATTCTAGAGTCCATTATAAAAGATTTAATAGCTGAGCACTTGGGAAACAATGGCAGAATCGGACAGAGTCAGCATGGATTTATGAAAGGGAAATCATGCTTGACAAATCTACTGGAATTTTTCGAGGATGTAGCTAGTAGAGTCGGTGAGGGGGAGCCAGTAGATGTGGTTTATTTGGTCTTTCAGAAGGCTTTTGACAAAGTGCCACATAAGAGATTAGTGCGTGAAATTAAAGTGCATGGGATTGGAGGTAGTATATTGAGGTAAATAGAAAACTGGTTGGCAGACAGGAAACAAAGAGCAGGAATAAACGAGTCTTTTTCCGAATGGCAGGCAGTGACTAGTGGGGTACTGCAGGAATTGGTGCTGGGACCCCAGCTATTCACAATATATATTAATGATTTAGATGAGGGAACTAAATGTAATATCTCCAAATTTGCAGATGACACAAAGCTGGGTGGGAATGTGAGCTGTGAGGAGGATGCAGAAATGTTTCAGTGTGATTTGGACAAGCTGAGTGAGTGGGCAAATGCATGGCAGATGCAGTATAATGTGGATAATTGTGAGGTTCTCCATTTTGGTAGCAAAAACAGGAAGGCAGATTATTATCTGCATGGCTATAAATTGAGAGAGAGGAATGTGCAACGGGACCTGGGTGTCCTCATACACCAGTTGCTGAAGGTAAGCATGCAGATGCAGCAGGCGGTAAAGAAGGCAAATGGTATGTTGGCCTTCATAGAGAAAGGATTCGAGTACAGGAACAGGGATGTCTTGCTGCATTTATACAGGGCCTTGGTGAGACCACACCTGGAATATTGTGTGCAGTTTTGGTCTCCTTATCTGAGGAAGGATGTACTTGCTATAGAGGGAGTGCAGCGAAGGTTTACCAGACTGATTCCTGGGGTGGCGGGACTAACATATGAGGAGAGATTGAGTCGGTTATGATTATATTCACTGAAGTTCAGAAGAATGAGGGAGGATCTCGTAGAAACCTATAAAATTCTAACAGGACTATACTGGGTAGATGCAGGAAGAATGTTCCCAGTGGTGGGGGAGTCTAGAACCAGGGGTCACAGTCTGAGGATATGGGGTAGACCATTTAGGACTGAGATGAGGAGAAATTTCTTCACCCAGAGAGTGGTGAACCTGTGGAATTCACTCCCACAGAAAGTAGTTGAGGTAAAATATTGTATGTTTTCAAGAAGGAGTTAGATATAGCTCTTGGGGCAAAAGGTTTCAAAGGATATGGGGAGAAAGCAGGAGCAGGCTACTGAGTTGGATGATCAGCCATGATCATAATGAATGGCGGAGCAGGCTCGAAGGGCCAAATGGCCTACTCCTACTCCTACTTTCTATGTTTCTATGTTTCTATAAGGAACTCAGCCAATGAAGGGGTCACAGGTGAATAAGTTTGATACTGCTGCCACATGTTGCATCACATTTTGGTCTAAATCAGTTTCTTCTGCACATTTACCATTAATGTAAGCAGTATAAAGTTTTGGAGTATTGTTATCATGTATGTGTATCACCCAACAAAATCTATTGTGCTCGCTGACCTATCTTGGCTCCGATTCCAGCAGTGCCATGATTTAAAAATCCTTAACTTTCTTATCCTTGTGTTCAAATCCCTTCATGGCCTTGGCCCTCTATATCTCTGTAACCATCTCCAATCCTACAACCCTGTAAGATTTCTGCACTCTGTCAATTCTGGCCTCTTCAGCACCCCGATTTCCTTTGTTCCATGATTGATGGTGTTAGGAAATAGAGGTAGTTTAATTAAATTATTTGGGTGTTAGGAATGAGGTATATATTTAAGTTTAAGTTTGATTTATATTTTTTCTATTTGTGGGTTAGAAGGTGAAACCTGGGATCTAGTTTCATTTTGAGTGGAGACAACAGGTCTAAAGCTATTTGAATACCTGCATTTCTAATGGGTTTTATGACTCTCAGAGAAGTTAAGGCAAACACAAGAGTAGAAAAACTGAGCTATTGCCTAGCAACAGGGGTCCAGAGAAGGAGGCCCAACCTACACACACACAGAAAAAGTAAAGAGAAAGCAGTTTGAGTTCAATTGAAAACATCTGCCAGCTGAGAGAGACTGGAACAGAGGGGAAGAAAAGAAGTCCCAAACTGAAGTTGAAGCCAGGACTCCAGAGAGACTGAACACTGGGAGAGTGAGAGCAGATTCCCCAAAAGAACTGAAAGGTCCCAAGGCCAAGGAGTGAGACAGAAACAGGAGATAGACCCAAGAAGGCCTTCTAGTCAAAGGGAGTACTGGAACCTGGAAAAGGTCCTGTTAAGTGAAGTTAAGAGTGAGGAGCAAGGAAGGCTCCAAGCTTCAAGGAAGAAAAGCTGCAGGAAGCAGATTTAAAGTGAGAGGCTAGAAAGTCCAAGGAGACAGCTGAAGGGCTGTAACTTTTTGCTATGGGCATGTGAAACAGTGGTGTACTGTTGACAGCTGAGTCAGAGAGAATGCATGGAAGAAAGCTTGAATGTATGTGATGATCTAGGGGGAGAGGAACATTGCAAAGAGGGTTCAAAACCCTGGAGGTGAACCCTTGTAGACGGCATCTGAGAGAAAGTGTCGATTTGGGAGAAGATTCCAAAGTGAGTTCATGGAGAGAGGAGATTGGAAACTCTCATGTGAAAGACGGAGTGCAGTGAGACCGGTTGGCTCATGGTGTGATAAGCTTCTGGGGGAGTTGAGGAGAAATGCACAGCATATGTTTGAGGTGGCATCTGTCACTTTGTTTTGGAGCGTGGTGTGCCTGACCACATTCACCTATTGGTTTGCATGGACTGTGTACTTACTGTGAACATTAGAGTATAAGGTAGTTTTTGTAACTTTTGTTATCCTTACAAATCTGTGTATATCTGTAAAGGTATACTTGTGGGTGAAGGAATATAGTAATATAGTTCACGTTTTCTTGTTAAATAAATGTTTTATTCTTTTTTAAAAGTTCATCAGTTGACTCCTGTGATTCTGTTCAGTAGCTACTCTCCACGTATCTAAACAAAACATAAAAGTTCGGATCTATCAAGTCGGGTTCCACCCTGGGATCAGGCCTGCCAGTAGTAACGTCAGCTGGGATCATAACAACAGCTATGCCTTCAGCTGTCTAGGCCTTAATCATTGGAATTCCCTCCCTAAATCCTACCATCTCTCTCTACCTCCTTTATGCTCTTTAAAATCTACCTTTGTCAAAGCTTTTGGTTATCTATCCTAATATATGGATCAGTTTCAAATTTTATTTAATAATACTCCTGTGAAGTGCCTTGGGGTATTTTGCTATGTTAAAGGTGCCATTGAAGTGCAATTTGTTGTTGTAGACAACAAAACCAATGAGAAGGTGCAACAGAGATAAACTATAGGAATGAAGAAAGATTTGAAATAATGGGACTATTTCTACTGTAAATGGTAATGTGAGGGAGATTTTTTAAACCTTGCTGAGTTTGCTATATCTGGGATCCATTGTTATTTCAGAAAGCCAGTTAGGATAGGACTGAAACCAATATTTACACACTTTTTAATAAATATTTATATTTATTTATTTATAGAGTTACACATTACAAGCATACACCACCTAACCCAACAACCACAGTTTCAATCTGTCTATTTACTCTTTTCGAGTTATCAACAGTCACAGATTGCAACTCTTTTGAGTACAATCACAGTTCTTGGTTTCCGGGAGTGGGACATGAACCCACAACCCTCTGATTCAAAGGCGAGGGTGCTATGAACTGAGCCACAGCTGACTGTCTATTTATAGGAATTCAAATACATCACCAGTTAATGCACACCACCTGCATGCAATTAAACACAATTAATATACAATTAATATCCAGACATGGAAATAAACAGGCATTCTGGCCTCTGATCACTAGCCTGAATGCCCAATGCAGCCCTGCACTCATTTTCTAAACCTACTCTCTCATCTTTGTGTCTTCAACCAAATACCACCAAAACTCTGCCCTCTGTATTTTACTTGCACAATGTTATTGTTACTCATGAACCTACCATCAACCTTCTCAACACTATGTTCAGCCTATTTGTTGGACCACTAACCTACAAAAATCCTCTACTTAAGCTGCTGAGAAAGTCAAACCCAAAATAACTTGATAGACAAACTTGCTGACTCTGCCTGAGGAATAAGCACTTCCAACTGCTCTTGCACTCTGCTATTCAGCTGTGGAATATTGCGCTCACATTTGAGTTAGTTCATGCTAAGCTGATGGATACTCACCTACTGCTCTGGTGTCTGGCACAATGAGCTATACTGCCCTTCTCTGATTACCAGTTGTTTGTAACAGAGTCCCTCCATTCATTCCTTACTCAGATGTGGTTGTAAAATTGATGAATAGACTTTGTGGCAAAAGGGGGTTGCCAATTGACTCTGATTTGCTTCATTCACCAATAGAGCTGCTCTCTTCAAGATGCCCAATATGGCTGATCTTTCCTGATTTCTTTGACTTGGTCTTTTGGACGCATTGGCATGAAGAGTTGCAGTTGTGGTGGTGAAGTGGTAATGTCGCTGGACTAATAATCCAGGGGGACATGGGTTCAAATCCCACCATAAGCAGCTGATGGAATTTGAATTTAGTTAATAAATCTGAAATATAAAGAGGGTCTCAGTAATGGTGACCATGAAACTATTGTTGTAAAAAAAAGCATCTTCTTCGCAGAAGGGATGAAAATCTGCTATCTTTATCTGGTCTGGCCTACATTTGACTCCAGACTTACAACAATGTGGTTGGCTCTTAACTGCCCTCTGAAATGGCCTAATAAGGTCAGTTCAACAAATGCTGGCCTTGTCAGTGACACCCACATCCCATGAAAGAATAAAGCAAAGAAAAGTCACTGCGGTGTTAGTGTTTGTAAGGGTTAATGTCTGGGACTGTGTAAATAGCACATCGCATAACATAAGAGAACACATAATGGAGAGAGGAGGGGAGAATGTTCATGGCTTCAGCAGTGTAACACCTAGTCATGGATAGCTGTACATAGTATAAAATAAATCAGTTGTTGTTTGAACATACCAATGTCTCAGTAATCATTCCAAAGCTAGGCTAACCAACGTACAACACGGTGACAGCTGTGATGGACCCCAAAAACACTAAGAATTCAAATTAAAGAAGATTAAATGTCAAAACGGTAAAAGTGGTGCCAAACTGCAGTGCTCTGAAAGACACAGTTGAAGAACTCCAAAACTGCTCCATAGACGAAGTGGAGGCAGGAGGAGTGTGAAAATCAACTTTCAAAGTTATTCAGGGCTGCACCACGGCATGTGGTGGCCTGCGAAGGAAATCCCAATCCAGCGATTGAGTCGGAGAACCAAGCAAAGATCTTGTAACTGGTGCGCAACCCTTAAAACAGAGTTTTGATGGTGCAGTGGATAGGCAGCACTGGGAAAACCAGATCCCTAGCAAGGGTGGGTTATGGAAAACCCTGCAGTCTGGGTCTGAGGTTAGCACCATTACCAATGGCGACCATTTTAAGGGAAAAAATGCAATTGCAAGTGCTCGATGCTCCAGGGGGAGTGAAGAGATTGTTGAAATAACTTGAAACAAAGCAGCTTTTAACAGCTTTGCAGCATTCAAGAAATAAATACCCACCAGAGAGATACAGTGACCGCAGGAGGCCTTGGTGAGTGGCTGAGCAGCACGGGAAAGCTTCCCATACTGGAAGAAAATTTCTAACTTCAGGTAAATCACTTAAAAGCTTAGAAAAGCCATAGATCCTAAATTTATGCTACCTGAGAGGTTTGAACATATGGAAGGACCAAGTTAAACACAAAACTGGGCACTTTGGAGAAAAAGATTCTTGAGGTTCCAAATGGCTTCAGGATTGGACAATAAGTCTGAAGATGAACAGGTCAACACATTACTTTACTCCATAGGAACAGTAGCAGATGATGTTATTGCAAGATAGGGCATCAATGAGACTTCTGATACATTTGAAGAAATCTTAAAAGCCTTTGATAACTATTTCAACTTGAGGAACAATGAGATTCTGGAAAGGGCCAAGTTCAACAAAAGGGTCCAGAGATCAGGTGAACCAGTAGATGCTTTTATTAATGACCTTTACAGGCTGGTTGAAGGATGTGAGTATGGAGACCTAAAAACAGAATTAATAACAGACTGCATTATTGTCGGTGTTACCGATGAATCCCTATCAGACCTATTGTAATCTAAGGAAGACTTCACTTTAGAAAAAGCAATGTAGCTGGTGAGACAAACAGAGGTCCATAAACAGAACAGCGCAATGCTGAGAGGTGAGTAAAAACCTTGGCTCAGGCAATCTCCCAAGACCATACAGTTCCTTAAGCCCAGGAATGTAAAAGAAGCATCAGAAAGGAAAGTACATTTGGAGGGAAAGCACAAGACACCATAGGGAGAATTTTCTCCCTGTTGGGCAGGCTGGTAGGGAGCGGGCGCGGGCAGGCGCAGAGCCGATTGCTGCCCATGATCAACTGCGAGCTGCCATTTTACGTGGGCAGGCCAATTGAGGCCTGCCCAGTGGCGCTCAGCGCTACCTGTGCGGGCAGGAGGGTGGAGGGAGAGTTGGGGCCTGCGCTCTTTCGCGCATATGTGCGAAAAAGCGCAGAAATCTCCCTGAGGCATGGAGCTGCCTCAGGAAGATTAAGTTCAGTTTTAATGATTGAAGAAAGGAAAGATTAAAATTATTCAGACATGTCCCCTCATGTGACAGTGTCACATGAGCTGGGGCATGTTATGAATTGAGGGAAAAAGGTACTTATTTAATTATTAAACCCTTCATGAAACCTCACCCCACCCGTGGATGAGGTTTCATGAAAAACGTGAAGGCCACTTGGGCTCTTCACCTGCCCGCCAACCTTAAGGTTGGATGGTCAGCCCTATTAATTATGTAAATTGGTTTCTAAATGGCCTTAACAGGCCTTTGACAGTTCGGCGGCGCACAGCCGTCTCCGGCGCGTACCCGCCCAACAGAAGATCGGAATGACGCACGGTGACGCTGGGACGCACGCCCGATGTCACCGCACGTCACTTTACATGTCGGCATGCCGCCCCCGCATTCCGAAGAGAAAATTCTTCCCCATAAAACCCTGACAGTGCTGTAGCACTAAAAAGACACACAGATGTGAGTCGTGTCCTGCAAACATCGCAGAATGCTTTCTCTGCAGAAGAATTGGCCATTTCGGGAAGATGTGCCGAAGTAAAACTTGTAACCTCCCAGGTTTCAAAGAAAAAGTCATGCATAAAACTATTAATGAAGCTGAAGGATTTCTGCCAGAAAAGGAACAAAAATATTTCCAGGGTGATACCAATGATCCTAATCATGCATTGTAGAATGAAGATATATATTGCAATTAGCATATCACCAATTTTAAACGAGATACTTGAGAGAGTGTAATGGTTTTCTAAATAACAAACTATGGTTACCAGCTGCAGCGCAACGGAAACCCAGTTATATGGTCCTGGACGGATCGAACTAAAATTCAAGGGAAAGTTACAGGTGGCAATCCAGTACAAGGAAAAGCAGATATTGGAAATATTGTATGTTCTACAGAACCAGGAATTCTCTCTTTTAAGTAGAAGAGCTTCTATAGACCTCAATCTTATCAGGAAAGTGGAAGAAGTCAATCAGCAAGAATCCAAGGGTGACTTCAGAAATGAATCCCTGAAATTATCCAACTGCACTGAAGACCTGGATTGAGACTTCAGCGCTGCCTTATTGACCCTCTTCATTGAGGCTGATAGACCAACCATTTTGCAGAAGGATGTCCAGAAGGAAGAGGTCCATTCACTCACAACAAATGCACATTGAAAAAATGAAGCCAGAAAAAACTCGAGAATGGGTGCGATCACTCATCACTCTGTAATATTACTTTGAAAGTGAAAGATGAAAATCTGGTGATGGAATATTCTTTTCAAATACCACATTCACCCAACAGTGGTGACCTTCTAGAAAGTACATCTACGCCTATCCATTCACCAAAAGTGGTCATCAAGGATACTAGCAGTCAGTCAAAACTAGACATGGAACCAAGCCACACAATAGCCACCTTTTCCACATGGGAAGAAAGCAAACTTATTGCCAAACCAAGTCTGCTGGATTTTGAGGGAAGCCAAGACATTGAGCTGATGGATTCCTCACAGCTTCCCATTCTACCCAAAGAATTACTTCCAGGACTAGAAGTCCAGGGCTATCCGAGAGTTCAAGAACGAGAGACTGCATGGAGTCATCGCAGTAGAAGCAAGGAATGACAGAGAAAAAAACAAACAAAGGAAAGAGGTCAAACTCAAGAAGCAATGTTAGGGAGCAGGTGAAATGCAAAGAGGGAGATAAACCTGGAAAATCAAATAAAGAGAGAGGGAAATGTGATCGAGAAAAGTATAACTGTAAAGAGAGGAAGAAATGGATCAAAAATAAAAGCAAAAAACTGCGGATGCTGGAAATCCAAAACAAAAACAAAAATACCTGGAAAAACTCAGCAGGTCTGACAGCATCTGTGGACAGGAACACAGTTAATGTTTCGAGTCCGTATGACTCTTCAACAGAACTAAGGAAAAATAGAAAAGGGGTGAAATATAAGCTGGTTTAAGGGGGGGGGGGGGGGGGGTGAGACAAGAAGAGCTGGATAGAGGGCCAGTGATAGGTGGAGATAACCAAAATATGTCACAGACGAAAGGACAAAGAGATGTTGAAGGTGGTGATATTATCTAAAGGAATGTGCTAATTAAGGGTAGAAAGCAGGACGAGCAATGTACAGATAGCCCTAGTGGGGGTGGGGTGGGGTGAAGGAATCAAAAAAGGCTAAAAGGTAGAGATAAAACAATGGATGGAAATACATTTAAAAATAATGGAAATAGGTGGGAAAAGAAAAATCTATATAAATTATTGGAAAAAACAAAAAGGAGGGGGAAAATCAGAAAGGGGGTGGAGATTGAGGAGAGAGTTCATGATCTAAAATTATTGAACTCAATATTCAGTCCAGAAGGCTGTAAAGTGCCTAGTCGGAAGATGAGGTGCTGTTCCTCCGGTTTGCGTTGAGCTTCACTGGAACAATGCAGCAAGCCAAGGACGGACATGTGGGCATGAGAGCAGGGTGGAGTGTTGAAATGGCAAGCGACAGGGAGGTCTGGGTAATGCTTGCGGACAGACCGAAGGTGTTCTGCAAAGCGGTCACCCAGTCTGCGTTTGGTCTCTCCAATATAGATGAAACCGCATTGGGAGCAACTAATGCAGTAGACTAAGTTGAGGGAAGTGCAAGTGAAATGCTGCTTCACTTGAAATGAGTGTTTGGTGAGACTGCAGAACATTTGAATGACTGGGCATGTTGTACAATCTCCTTGCTAAAGCTGGTCATGGAGCAGTCACTGGTGGAGGCGCTCACAGCCCTTTGCAATGTCAGCATCCCGGTTTGGACTAGTCTCCCCGATGGTTCAAACTAACAGTGCAGCCTTGCAGTGTGGGTTAGGAGAATGCCTGAGCTGAGAGCACAGCATGCTGTCCAGTAGGCAAAGCTGCTGCCAATTGGTCAGGTGGAGTGGGGCGGAGGTAGGTGGCCAGCCATGCAGTGCATTAAACTCTGGACATCCAAGTAGTAGCCAGCACTCTCTGGGATGCATTATGGGGCCTTCAGACTTAACCAAAAGAGGTTCTTAGTACACCCAAGTTAACCCACACATCTCTCTCTTTCATCCTGCAGGAGGAGTACATCAGGAGCATGGACCCTGGTGATCTAGCTGTATGCCTCGTGGCTTACAGAGGGCAGAGACAAAGGAGAAGAGAGTGACTGAGGCACCTGGCTGTGCAGAGGGAGGAGCAGCACCCTCAGGAAGAAGGGGTGGCTGGGCCTCCCACGCATGATGCTGAAGAGCCACAGTGAACCATCGCAGTTTGGCTTCTAATGAGATCCAGAGTCTATAGACAACGCTTGTCATTCCTGCAGATGACCAAGAAGCAGTAGCCAGGGAACCGTTCAGTCACACCTGCCACCTGCTGCAGGATTTGGCACCACGGGGACATGGAGGGCATTTGCTGCCAGTGGCCGTGAAAGTGAACGTGGCACTCACTTTCCACGCCAGTAGCTCCTTTCAGGGCTCCACAGGCGACCTCTGTGGGATATCGCAAGCCTCCACACAGAAGGGAATCCAGGAGGTCACAGACGCCATCTTCGCGAAGGCAAATAACTTTGTGTATTTCGCCCGGGATCAGGAAAGCCAGGAAGGAGGAGTGCTGGGATTTGCGCAGATCTCAGATTTCCCTCAGGTGCAGGGTGCCATTGACAGCACTTACGTGTTGCTCAGATCGTCGTCACAACAAGTGGTCAATTACGTCAACCGCAAGGGCTTCCACTCGCTGAATGGTGTGCGACCACCACAAATGCATCCTGCAGGTCTGCACACAGCCCCCAGGAAGTGTCCATGACTCCTACATTCTCAGTAGGTCTCAGGCCCTTGATGTCTTCCAGGGTCCACAGAGGCTACAGGGTTAGCTCCTCAGTGACGAGGGCTACCAGCAGAGGACGTGACTGATGACACCCATGCAGCAGCCTGTCATGAAAATATAATAATTTTCGTAATATTATTGTGATTTTTTTTTTGTAAAAGTAGGTTAATAATGGAGTTTGGATTAGTTTCTCTGTGTGGATGTGTGTGTGTGGTGGATTTAATTGAATTGGAAGCAGCTGGTCTGGAGCTTTTGAGCTATCAAAAGGGAAGCTAGGTTTGAAATGCTAAATACGTAAACGAGGCTAAGTTTTAGAACGTGGGATGTGAGGAACATCTGCATTTTTAGATAGCTTAGTTTGAAATTCAAAGAGATGGTAAGATGTTACACCTAGCCATAAGAGGCTAAGCCAAACAGTGTGTTTATTTTCCCAAAGGTTACTGATAATATGAGTACCATGAAAAACTTTTACTATGAGAAAAGTAAAGTTGCAAAGACATATTGGAACAATGGAGTTTACATTAAAAAGGGAGAAACATGTATAAAGGAGATGAGGTTGTGTGTAAGGCGAAGGAATTCTAAGATCTAACAAGTGTGAAAAGCCTCCAGCATCTATGCATCAAGTTGCTGTCTGCAGAAACCGAATCTAAGAAAACTCACTGTGAATATCACTGTCCAGGGTATTGTGTGCTTTGCCTGGATCTGTTGAAATTTATTCGTTTTTACTGTTGCCTTAATGGAGGTGTAACTGGGAGTCAGATTAATTAAGGGATTTAGGAGTCATTATAGTGGTAATTTGTAGACCTATGCACATGCTTAAAATCTCGTCTTTTGTTAACAAATGTTTAATTTAGTTTCGTAAAAAAACTTCTCAGGCTTGGTGGACTTATTACTACTGAATTCAAGTCACACATCTCAAAATAAAATACAAATTGCAAAACAGTTGTTTCAAGTTTCCCTCTGGAATTTGAGCAGCTCAACATTTACCATCCACTGTGCCGTAACACAGCTTCAGAGTGCAGCACAGGGAAGGCACAATGAGGCTTATGTTGCAACTCACCTCTTGGTGGAGCAAACAATTGGAATGTTGAAAATGAGATTCCAGTGCCTGGACTAGTCTGGTGGAGCCCTGCAATAGTGTCCACAGAGGGTGTCACGCATTGTCATCACCTGCTGTGCCCTTTACAACCTGGCACTGCAAGAGAAAGAGGAGCTGGCTGAGGAGGAGATGGAGGAGCTGCACGTCTCATCCAATGAGGAGGACATCGATGGGGATGAGGGTGAAGATGTCCTCGTAGGTGAAGGTAACAATGATGAGGCCATCGCACTGGCCAGGTGGACTAGGGAGGCCCTCATAGCTGCTAGATTCGTGGAGGATGATGATGACATGCAGTGAGGAGACTCTATGGAACCTCACATTGCATCTGTGAATGTTTGGCTCCTGTCGGCTGATAGCAGCGCACATGCCCTCTGTGATAAGCTTCCTGTCATGGAGGTGCAGTGGGTACCCATAGTCCCTTCATTCCAGGAGGATGATGACGACATGCAGTGGGGACACTCCATAGATCCTCACATAGCTTATGTGAATGTCTGACTCCTGTCTGGCTGTTGACACCTCACCTGTGCTCTGTAAACGGGGTCATATCATGGAGATGCATCAGAGGAACTTTTACTTCTCCTGATCCTATGACATCCTTCGTGAGCTGAACCCTTCAGGACCACAATGTCACCAGACACAGATGCTGATGGTATGGGAGGGCCAGACGCACCTCAAAGGTGCTGGGAGCAAACAGAGAGAATGAGGGAACTCTGTGCTGCCGGCCAAGGACATTCTGGCAGCAATGATAAGTCCCATCGAGGTGCAGGCGTTGACTGATGTGACCGGTGACAGTGAAGGCGTACCAACAATGTGCAGAGAAGGTTGCACAAAGCACAGGGAAGAGGCCCTGGACTGAGACACCTGTCTTTATCTTGTGGAGGGACCAAGGTTTCACACCTGAGTGACATGAAACACTACTCATCAGAACAAAAAGCCATGAGCAAGGAGACATTCTTGGGAGTTTATTAACAAAGTGAACATTATGTGCAAGTGATTAACTCCCATGCCCAGCTATGCAACTACATCTTCTTAACCTTCCAAACCCTGCCACTACATCTTGGTTCTCCCCGGACATCCACAGAGTAGGTGGAGGCAGCTTGCTGACTGTTATGCCCTGTCTGTGATGACCTTGACAGACATCCTCTGAAGAACAGAGACCTGGAAGGCCCTGCATGCTTTCGGGATCCTGCTGTGTGGCAGTAGCACCCTCCTCGGCTTGTGGAGCTGGAGCCACTGGGATCACAGGAAGAGGGTATTTGGATGGGCCGGACACTCATGGAATCACCTGGTGTATGGCCCTGGGGTGTGCACCTGCTGTTCCTCCTCCCTGTCCCTATGGGTGCCCGAGGGGCCCTGGATGAGTCCTTGAGGAGAAGGAGGAGATGGAGTGAGATCAAGATGCCCTGCACCCCTCTTGCACTAACACTGTTGGAGGCCAACTATGGCGTCAACAATGGAGTTCAGCCTACGCAGCAGTGCAGGACCAATGTCCTGGTCCAAGGTCTCCATGATGGCCGCCATCCTACCATTGTTGGCCTCAGTGCAGTGGCATACCGGTGCTATCACATAAGATTGAAGGTAGAAGGACTTCTCCATCGTGCCTTGCAATCTGAGGAGTGCAGTGTACATCCCTTCCTGATGTTCTCGAGCTTGCCTTTGCAGCTCCAGCAACTGAGGTATGACCAAGCCCATCATTTGACTCATCATTTGACTCAGACTCAGCAGATTTCTGGCCTCCAGCAGTCCTCCGAGTGCTGGAAACCTGGGAAGTCCCTGCTGCTGCCTGCTGTGGATCAGACAGTGTGATGTGTTCACCAGATTGTGACCCCGAGGCTACTCTAAAGCTTGGTCCCATCGAGGTGTGTGTCTCTGTGCTGGTGAAGAGTGTGGGTGAACGCTGTGATGGGTCTTCAATTAAGGTTACAGCAGATTCTTCTTCTGAGGTATCTTCAGGGCTTGAGTCGAGGACCTAGGTCGTGGACTCCCTCAGCTGTTTCCCAGATGTGCCTGCGAAAGAAAGGAGAGATAATCAGTGCATGGTAGTGGTCTGTGAAATAGGACACATCACTCACAGCATGGTTTTCTGATGGGTGTTGCGCTGCTAGAACCTCATTTGGTAGAGCAGCGCCGACCTCACCATCAGCACAGGAATGGTCCAGGTCTTCGCAGGCCAGGTGTATGACTCTATTTTCCAAGTCTGTGGGTACCTTTATGTTGGACATTCCTCCACCAGTCTGTGACCTCTCCCTCTTGTTGTGTGCCAGCTTGTCCTGCACAAATACAAATGTCGAGAGTGTAAGCAGGGTGCCTGCTAAGCCAAATAATAAGTAAGCTTGGCATGTGTGGGTGGTGAGTGGTGCCATGGATGGGGTGAGGACAGTGAAGGCGTGTGTGAGAGAGTGAATGGTGATGTCCTTTGAACCGGCAGTGAGCGAGATCCCTGTGGATGTGTGATGGGTTCGTGAGTATGTGAGTTGAGAGTGATGAGAAGAGTAACTTACCCTGGTGGAACGGAGGAGATCATTCATCCTCTTTTGGCACTGGGTGGCTGTCCTATTTTGTAGGGCATTGGCACTCACCTCTGCTGCCACCACCTCCCAAGTCAGGTTGGTGATTTTGCTGCCCCTCATGAGGCCAGAGCGGGGGTACAGAACATCATGGTGGGCCTCCATGGTGGCCCAAAAGGCATTCCAGGGCCGTGTCACTGAATCGGGGGGCTTCAGTCTTCTTGCCTTTCAGGGCCATGCCTTCAGTGCAACAGTCCTGGGCAGGATGCACTGAGAGGTGTGCGCACGGCTGCACTTTATATATGGCACCTGGTGTGAGGAATTGCCGAGGTGAGGGCAAATGAGAGTCCGCCGGCCAGCGACCTGGTGCGTTTCCTAGGAATGCACGATTCATGAGGTGGGATTGAGATGATACGGCGTGAAAAGCCGCCATTGCGGCCGACGGATAAAACGTTCTTTTTCCCGCCCGCTACCGCACTTAGTGCAAATCTGGGACGATTCCACCCTTAGAATTATAGAATCTTGCAGCATAGAAATAGGTTATTTGGCCCATCATGCGTGCGCAAACCCTTGGGAACAGTTATCTAATTAATCCAGTTCTCCTTGCTCTTTCCTCTGCATTTTTTTTCCTTTTGCAGTCCTGAGGAAGAATGAGTCAGAATGAACTGTTTCCAGATGAGTGCCGTGATAGAATGCATGAACGCACATCCTTACATTATTTGCTCACTGATGGTACCACCAGGAAAATCAACATAACTCTTCTAGCTAGTCTCTCTCCTGTAAGAAAAAGTGGTTCTTTCAGACATCAGTTCCTTATTAAGGATCTATAACACCTAGGATTGAGTGGGAGCATTTAAAAGTTATGTTCATAAAGCTGAGAGACAGGTCTTCATGGTGAAAGGCTGGTGCTTGTTAACTGTTTCCCTAAAACTCGTTTATTGGTAATAAATCTCTTTTCCAACAATGAAAACCACAGAAGATGCATCAATAAGATAGAAGTTAGCAATTCTGAATGGCGAAGTGCACTACAAAAACTTATGAGCTCAGAATAAATACACTCTGCTAATATTTCTTTTAAACCCACGTTTGTTTTAAATGGGTCAAGCCATATCAAAACACAGGACTACAGGGGTCACACTGGAGTTTAAGGGCTGCATTTGACAGTAAAGGAGTTACACTGGAATGTGGAATCACACATTGTAATAGGGGGGTGCGGGGGTTGGGGGGGGTGGGGGTTGGGGGGTTGTTACACAAAGGAATATAGGGGTCATACTGGAATATCAGCCTCCTTCTGACATCCCCACCATCACAGGAGCAAGTCTTCACTCAATCTGATTCACTCCATATGATATCAAGACATAGCTGAGCTCATTGGATACAGCAAAGGCTCTGGACCCAACAACATCCTGACTGTAGTGCTGAAGACTTGAGCTCCAGAACTACTCTTTAGCCAAACTGTTCCAGTACAGCTATTACACTGGCATCCATCCGACAAAGTGGAAAATTGCTCAGGTATGTCCTATCCACAAATAACAGTATGTATCCAGTCCAGCCAATTACAACCCTATCACTTTACTCTTAATCATCAGCAAAGGTGATGTCATGGGACAGTGCTATCAAACAGCACTTACTCACCAATAGCCTGCTCACTAACGCTCAGTTTGGGTTCTGCCAGGGCTACTCGGCCGCAGAGCTCATTACAACCTTGGCCCAAACATGGGTAAAAGAGTTAAATACCAGAGGTGAGGTGAGAGTGACTGCCTTTGACATCAAGGCAGCATTTGACAGTGTGTAGCATCAAGCAGCCCCAGTGAAATTGAAATCAATGGAAATCGGGAGGAAGGCAAAGGAAGATGATTTTAGTTGTCAGGGGTCAATCCTCTCAACCCCAGGACATTACTTCAGCAGTTCCTCAGGGCAGTATCTGAGATCCAATCATCTTCAGCTGTTTCATCAATGATCTTCACACTGTCATAAGGTCAGAAGTGAGGATGTTCACTGATGATCACACAGTTTTCAGTCTCATTTGAATTCCCCAGATAATGAAGCAGCCCATGTCACATACAGGAGTACCTGGGCAACGTGCAGGCTTGGGCTGGTAAGTAGTAAGCAATATTCATGCTACACAAGTGCTGGGTAATGACCATTCCCAACACGAGACAGTCTAACCACCTCCTGTTAACATTCAGAGGTTAGGAATCCTGCAGCAAGTAACTCATCTCCTGTCCCCAAGGCGCAAGTGAGGGCTATGATGGAATACTCCCCACTCTCCTGGATGAGCGCAGCTCCACCAATACTGAAGAAGCTTGACACCATCTAGGGACAAATCAACCCGCGTGATTGGCACTCCATCCACAAACATTCACTCCCTCCACCACCAACGCACAGTGGCTGCAGTGTGTACCATCTACAAGATGTGCTGCAGGAATTCACCAAGGCTACTTAGGCAGCACCTTCCAAACCCACGACCGCTACCATCTAGAAGGACAAGGGCAGCAGACACATTGGAGCACCACCACCTGGAAATTCCCCTCCAAGCCACTCACCACCCTTGGAAATATATCGCTGTCCTTTCACTGTCGCTGGTTCAAAGTCCTGGAACTCCCTCCCTAACAGCACTGTGGGTGTACCTACACCACATGGACTACAGCGGTTCAAGAAGGCAGCTCACCACCACCTTCTCAAGGGCAATTAGGGATGGGCAATAAATGCTGGCCTAGCCAGCGATGCCCACATCCCATAAAATGAATTTTTAAAAAAAATTCAATTGAGTTATCATTGCTGAATCGTCCACCATCAACATATCAACATCCGAGGAGTCACCATCGACTAGAAACTTAACTGGACCAGCACATAAATACTGTGGCTACATGAGCAAGTCAGAGGCTGGGAATTCTGCAGCAACCAACTCACCTTCTGAAAACCTAAAGCTTGTCCCCGATCTACATGGCCAAAGTCAGGAATGTGGTGGAATGCTCTCCACTTGCCTTGATATGTACAAGTTCAAGAACACTCAAGAAACTCAAATGAAGTTTGAATAAAGCAGCCAATTAACTGCTTTCGTGAAGAAACAATCATCTGAGCTCAGTCCTGTGTGACTCTCTTAATGTTGTGTTCTGACCCCTTTTGTATGCTGCTCTGAACATCTTTGAACTCCATTAGCCTTGGGAGGGTGGCGGGGGGGGAGGGAGGGAGGAAGGAAGGCAAGCAGGGAGGGAGGAAGGGAGGAGTTGCATTTAAATAGTGCCTTTCACAACCTCCAAACTTTACAAAGCAAGTAAGCCAATTAAACCTATGCAGCCAATTAAGTATTTTATGACTGTAGTCACTGTTGTAATTTGCATATCGCAAGAAAATTAGGGCATCATCTCTTATGCTTCAAATATGAAATTAATAAGCTTCCCAGCATAGCTAAGATTCTTCCGTATATCTTAAAAAATTCAATAGAGATCTGGAATGTAACATTTGCAGCACAATGTATCAGCTTTACCAAATCATCTGACTCTCTTTGAAAAATGTGTCAAACCTCTCTCCTTCCTGAGACACTGCAGCTCACGGTTGAGTACAGAATGAAATGTTTAAATATATCAAATCAACTTTCATTCATTGCCATCATTTCTGATGCAAGTATGTTCTTAAGTACACAGTGCTCATCCGAGCATTAAACTAAATCCTATTCATCAAGTTTCCATTGCATGAGCACACTGCATTTTGGCATTTTCGTGATCTTCACCTGAAGACAACTTGATGTTAGAAAATAAATCCTCTGCGCAATGAAAGACTTGCATTTATATATGCAGATTTCACAACCTCAGTATATCCTAAAGCGCTTTACAGACAATGGAGTACTTTTTGAAGTGCAATCACTTTTGTAATGTAAGGAAACACGGCAATCAATTTGCGTGCAGCGAGAATTTGAATTCGGTTTAAGAAAAATCTGGAAAAATAAAAGTGACCATAAAGCTGTAGGATTGTTGAATAAACCCAACGGGTTCGGTCATGCCTTTTAGCGAGGAAAACCTCCCGTCTTTACCTTGTCTGGATTTCTATGTGACTCCAGTCCCCACGCCAACGTTGTTGACAGCCACCTGCCCTCTGAAGTGGCCAGTTGCATCAAACGGCTACAAACATGCACTGCAGGTGTTGAAGGAGGTGACAGACCACCCAACTTCTCAAGGCAATTAGGGATAGGCAATAGATGCCCACATGCCAAGAATGGCTCGTTTTAAAAATATGAAATAACAAGCCTGTTCTTACAAATAAAGCATCATTTGACTTACCATAAGCAACACTGTTCCCTTTAAACACATTTGAGAATTAATCACGCAAAAGCTCCTTCCACAACCCTATCGTCTTTCTGCCAACATTAGGTGCATTCGTACAACTCTATGTGCAGGAAAGGTTTCCCCTCTATCAGTCTGTCTTGGGTATAAAACTGAATATTATGTTTGGCTCATGGAGGTATTCACTGTTTTAGCTGAAGAGTTTGACATATAGCAGGGCCTGACTTCGAATCTTGCACCAAAAGCATTTCCAAATAATTTCCTTCAGCCTTTCCTGAACAGATGGCGATATGGACCCTGGCTTCACCCGATACCAAATTTATCTAAATGTTTTGAGGAAAGAGTTCAGTTTGGCAAAAGCACGGCCACATTTGAGGTGAAAACAAAGCCAAGTTGGCAAAAACACCTTTGTATTTGCACATTGATTCCAATGTTGCTGAAACAGGCCAGGAAGCATTGGGAGTGAAGAGGCAAATATTTCTTTTGGCTTCTAACTGTGCACTGTTATCCCTATTCACTCCAGCAGAAAATACATTCATGCAGAAATCTAAACAACTCCAGCAATGAAAGCATTTTTTTATTTGATTGAATACCCCAACTGAACAGGTGGTCAATGCTGTTGTAGGAGTCTTGATGACTTTAGAGCCAAGCTTTCTCTTGAACATCAGGGCTGCAGAGTCTCACAGTAATACGCAGATGGACAAGCCCAATGTTGAACTCAACAACAAACTTGCATTTATATAGCACCTTTAATGGCGTATAACTTCCTAAGGCATTTCACAGGAATGTTATCAAATAAAAGCTGAAACCAAGCTACAAAGAATTGGAAAGTGGATTAGGCTGTATAGCTCTTTTTTGGCGAGCACATTCACAATGGACATATTGACCTTCTTTTGAGCCTTCAATTTTCTATGTTTCTATAAGGAGATATTAGGACATGTAACCAAAAGCTCGGTCAAAGAGGTAGATTTTAAAGAGCATCTAAAGGAAGAGGGACATATAGGGAGGAGGAGAGGTTATGGAGTGAATTGCACAGCTGAGTGACTAGACAGCTGAAGGCACAGCTGCCAGCGAAGGGTTTAAGGAACAAAGGGTTTCACAAGAGGCCAATCCTGCTCCTCCATTGCAATGTATTGTGAATGGCTATAGTAGCTTGTAAAGTTCAAAAGCTGTAAACTCAACATTAATGGCTTAATAAAGGTAGCAACACGTTACATTATTGTGCCATAAAGTTAACATACAAATCTGAAAAGACTGAATTGCCAGGAGGGTGGAGCATGCTCTCTTCTTGGAACATAGGAGCACAGGAATAGGTCATTCAGCACCTTGAGCCTGTTCCGCCATTCAGTTAGATTATGGCTGATCTGTATCGTACTTCCATCTACCAGTCTTGGTTCTGTTATTCTTGCTTAATACTTTTATTTAACAAAAATCTCTCAATCTCAGTTTTGAACTTTTCAATTAACATCATCTCCCCTTCAGCCTCAGCAGTTTTTTTTGTGGGGAGAGTTCCAAAGTTCCATTAACTTTTATTTGAAGCTTCCTAATATCACCCCTCAATGGTCTAGCTCTAATTTTAAGGCCCCCTTGATCTGGAGTCCCTACATCAGTAATACTATTTCTCTTTCTGCCCTAACAACACCTTTATTCAACTTATACACCCCAATTAGATTGCCCTCAATCTTCTATATTCAAAGGAATACAAGTATCATCTCTTTGGTCACCCAGGAAGTTAGTTTCGGAGCTTGGCTGGAAACTGCAGACCCCAGCATATTTATGTTCGCAAAGTAATTGACAGAGCTAGAGAGAATTTATTGGGTTTTATGAGTCAGGCATTTGTTGCCAATGCAAGGGCAATGCTCCTCCATCAAGCTTCAGTTGGCAGAGTCTTTACAAACTGTTAAACATTGACACCATATCACTGGATTCTCAAAGGGCTGCACATCATTTTTTAAATATGTGACCAGTTAGTGACAGCACACTGAGAAACTCTGGAGAACTGTCATCTGGACAGCTACAGCTCTAACAAGTCAAAACCCTTGCAAAATCCCAATTATCTGCCTCCAAAATATAGCCTTGTTCCTGGCCTAAATTCTGAAACACAGGAACACTTTTTGGACTGGTTAATAGTATTTGGTGTAGTAGTCCACATGGTCAAAGTCAAAACCTACCTTAGAGCAACTCATGTTGATGCCAGTGGTCAACTTTATAATTCTATACGCTTCACTGTTTATGAGGCTCTTGTAACAATTTATTTTTGTAGCTATTGATTTATGTTATCATACTTGTCAGTTGGTGCTCTGATATTCTGCCCTACATCCATCTTATGGATCGGATGTTAAACCAAAGCATCATCTGTCCTCCAAAGTGAATATAAATGATCCCAGGATGCTATTCAAAAGATAGGGAGTTGTACCTGGTGCCCTGGCCAATATTTATCCTGCAACCAACTTTACAAAAAAAAACTAATGACCTGGTCATGGAGGTCCTATATAAATTGTCATGATGAGGTTAATGTCTATAATGTTATTGGAAATTACTTTTTAAATAGAGTTTAGTGATGTATGTGTACGTGTGTGTGTCATAATTGGATTAAAGCCAGCTAATCTGGTTGCTTTGATGTATAGAAAGAAGTAGGTTTGAAATGATAATTAGATAAACATGGGGAAGTTTAGAAACATAGGTGTCAAAGGGGAAATTTGCATTTTTAAATAAAGCATTCAAAAGAATGGGTGAAATCTTGCACCTAGCTGGGAGACGCCAAGCCATGTGTTTATATTACTAATAAAATTAGTGAGATGAAAATGTTATTGTTAGAAGATGTGATGTTAAAAACCTAGTAATACAATGGAAAATTTACATTCAAAGGAAAAGCTAAGTATAAACAGAAAGGAGCTTGTGTGTGTAAGGCAGAGGCATTTAAGATATAATCATCCTGTATGCCTCTGTCTGCAAGGAACCTCATCTTGAATTTGTACGGTCAAATGTGCTTTGCCTGGGGTCTTTTTTAAAGTCTATGTGTTTACTATTGCCTTAACAGGGGTGTAACTGAGAATCAGATTAATGAGGGGATTTTTGTAGTTACTATAGTAGTAATTTTGTACACATATGCATATGCTTACAATTTTTCTTGCATTAATGAATGTTTAATGTGATTTTATAAAAAAAAACCTCTTGAGACTCAGTGGTCTTATTACTATTGAATTCAAAGCCTGCATCTCGAAACACTCAAATTGCAAAAATGGATTATGACAATTGTTTCAAGTTTCCCTCTGGGATTTGAGCAGCTCAGCCTTTACAATGTGTCATAATAAAATGCAAGTTCCTTTTTCCTCTCTTAACACCTATCTATCTGTTTCCACATTCTAGCCAGCAGTAAGACCTAATAGACATTAAAATAACAGTTATAGAGCAGAGTGCAATGCAAGTTGCATGATTCACCAAGGTGGACAGGGCTAGATTGGTACTTATTGCAAAGGCGGTGATCGTGTAGTACCTGTATTGCTGAGCACCTTCACCATTAAAAATAAATTGGCATCTCCTGAGTGCACTCAGTTAATTCATTTCTTTCATCACTCACAGTAGATATGGCAGAAAGTTACCCACATAGCACAAGTTGCATTTCGACAGCATCTTTAACACAGTAGAACATTCCAACACAATTCACATGAGTGTCATCAGGTGAAATTTGACACAAAACCACATAAAGAAACATTAGAACAGTCATCTAAAGCTTGATCAAAGAAATAGATTTTACAGCATGTCTTATAGGAGAAGAGAGATGTAGAGAGAGACAGAAAATTTTAGGGAGCGTATTCTAGAACTTATGACCTAGGCAGCTGAAGACATGGCCGCCAATGGTGGAGCGATGACATGGGGGCTTGCCAGTGGACAGAGTTGAGTGAGTGCAGAGATCTTGGAGGGATATAGGGCTAGTGAAGTTACAGAGGGGAGTAAGGAGGGGTCAAGGCCAAGGGTGGATTTGAAAACAAGGATGAAATACTGCAGTTCTTGTGCTCCAATGCTGCACAATCTCTACTGACTCAGCAAAAACACCAATGTGTCCATTCCCCATACTGTGTAATCCTGATATGAATTACGCTCTAAGAACTTGCTGTTTGCTGAATGAAAATCCTGAATTTAATTTAGCCGCTGTATGGTTTCACAGACCTACTCCAGGATTTAAGCACAAAACTCAAAGCTGACACACAGTGCTACACTATCGGAAGTGCTATCTTTTGGATGAGATGTTAAAACAAGGCATCATTAGCCCTCTCAGGTGGGTGTTAAAAATCTCACTGCACAATTTGAAGAAGAGCAGAGGGCTATCCCAGGTGCCCCGGCTAATATTTAACCTTGAAAAAAAAATACAATATCAGGTCATTATCTCATTTCTGTGTGCCAATTGGCTGCTGTATTTTCTACATTTCAACTGTGAATTCAAAAGTACTACAATGGTGTAAAGCACTTTGGGATATCCTGTAGTCATGAAAGACAAATCTTTTCTATTTTTTGCAGAAGTTTCTCTTGAATTCCTTATGGATTTATTAGCGTCTGTCTTATATTTATGGCCCCTAGTTGGACTTGCCATAAAATCCTCTCTACATCTATCCTTCCAAATTCCTTCATCAATCAGGTCACCTCTCAGCCTTCACTTTTCCAGAAGAAAAAGCCCCAGCCTGTTTAATCTTTTCTGATAGCTATAATCTCTCAGTTCTGGTATTGTCCTTGTAAATCTGTTTGCATTATCTCCATTACTGCCTCTAATGCCTTTATAATATGGAAGCCAGAACTGTGTGTAATACACCAGGTGTGGTCTAAACAGGGGAATATATATGTTTAACATATCTTATCTAATTTTGACTTCTATCCCTCTCAAAATAAGTCACAACTTCACTTACCGTTCACATACACATGCACACATGCATGCAAATGCACAAACACATTCCCATAACAAGCTTATGAATTTCTATTGATTGGTGAGTAAAACACATGCACCATTTGTACAACCTGCACACCAGATTCCAGGACAAATTTATATGATGCCGAAAAAATTACCTTTAAATCTCTAGAATTGTAACAGAACATAATGAATAAAGTAGAAGTGCTTTATATCCATTTACTTCAGTGTCTGTCTCCTGATGTGCAGATGTTAGTTATTAAGGCTTTCAATGAACTTTCACTATCAGCAAGAAAATATCTGCGCAATTCACTGCAGCATGCAGAATTAAATATGTGACATAGAAGTGCTGAATGTTACTTTTGCCTGTGTTATCTTCACACACAAAGAGCCAGCCATGGTCCTGCAAGTTTATTGTTATTTACCTCCTACTTCATGGCTCATTGCTAGCTTGCATCTGGTGGTGACCACTTAATACTGACTGCTGACTGAATAACCAAACTATTGTTTTTACTTAGAGTTAGATTTTTTGTTTGCATATTTGTTGGTGTTTTATTTAGTAAAAAGTTCATGGCATTATTTCTAAGAAGGGTTGTGTAGTTCACACCCCTCACACAAGGGGCAGGTGTCACTGAAGCAGCCAGGAAGGAGGGATGAAGACAGCAATAGTAGAAATGGAAACATAATCTGTTGTTTTAGTGATGCTGGTTGAGGGATAAATATTGGCCAGAGCTTTCCTGCTCTTCTTCAAAATATTGCTGTGGGATCTTTAATGTCCACCTCAGATGGCAGATGGGGTGTCAGTTTAACAGCTCATCCAATAGACAATGCGGAACTCCCTCAGTGACCCATCTCGACCATGCACCCCTCTCCCAGTTGGAACAGGGCCATCAACCAAGCATGTAGGCAGACCAGGGTTCTGCTTAATGCTCTTCACTGTGGAGTTTCCAGCCCAAAGCATCCAATATTTTCTAAGGTGAGGGGAATGCCCCAGTTCAATAGAAAATGCATTTTCTGCCTTCATCACTTGTACTTCCACTCCCTAGAAACATACTGTAACAGAAGTAGGCCATTCAGCCCATTATGCCTTTGAAAGCTGTGGCAAATCATGTTAATATTTTAGAGGTAATGTTTAGTTCTGGGAAGATTGTTTTTGTGAAGATGAAACGCTGGACTTTAGAGATTGCCAGAACACCTAAAAGAAAATGGCAGTTCAGAAGGTTACCCATGTTTGTTTAATAAAGTCAGAATAGAAGAGATAGAGCCATAAAACAGCAAATGGGCTTACTTAGCAGGAGAACTGTAACTGTTGCCTACACAGCTTGCAAAAAAGTGCAGTCCAGAGAGATATTTTGTTTTGGGTGTTAGAACTAAATTAGTTTAAAAGCATTCAGTGAACCCTGGAAGGCTGTGTCATCATGGAGATTGATGGAGCTTAAGGAGGTGCTCTGGTTTCAATTGATCTGAGTGTTCTACAGCAGGAAAAGAGGCTCTAAACTGAAAAGGTACTGCTTTTAGCAGGCTCTAAGCAGTTAGGGCTCAGGGAAACTCTGTGAGCCGTTCGGTGCAGCTAAGAGTTGCAGTTTGGACCTCGTAGGGTTTGCAGCTCCCAAAGAAGCCCTGCTGTTCTGTACAGTTAGGGCTCAGGAGAAGTCCTAAGATGCTGAGAAGGTGGAAGAAGGTTCCTGGTTCTGTGCTGGACAGGGTTAGGGCTTAAAAGAAGCCCTGGGAGCCATTGCTAACTCGGTGCAGCCTGGAGACTGGAGTTCAGAGAAACCCAAGGGCAGTGCCATCTTAATTAAGTTAATGGTCTTTGAAAGGGCTGGAATTGCACTGGTAATTAGAGGTGGAAGTGCAGCTTTGAGAACCCCAAGGAATGCAGTTTCAGGAGAGGAGATTGAACCATCAGGAGGTGAGCATTCATTGAAACAATCCAAGTCAGAATGACTTCTCAGGGAATTCAGAGTATAGTTCTTAAAAAGTAAAGAATTGAAATCTCTCATGAGAGAGACAGAGTTTTAATGGTATTTTGTGACTTGCCATGGCCACTGACATCTGGGTAGCTTGCTGAGAAACCCATGGGATCTGTCTTGGTCACATTTTCCATTTAATGTGCTGTGTGGTGTGTTCAGCCACAGTTTACCTGTTAATTCATATATACCATATATTAATTATGAATGTTAGGATATAAGATAAATATTGTAAATTGTTTCACTTTTTTGACTTTGTATAGTAAAGTTTATTTTGTTTGTTTAAAACTGTGGAATCATGTGGCTTTGTTATGAACATACAAACATATGAACAAGGGGCAGGTGTAGGCCACTCAGCCCCTCAAGCCTGCTGCACCATTCAATAATATCATGGCTAATCTGATTGTAACCTCCAATCTTATTCTCCTAGTGGTTAACTGGGATTGCAAACTTTCTCTACTTTAAACAAAACTTTACTGGTCCTGAACCAGATTGTAACAAAGCTACCTAATTAGTTCCACTCCCTGTTCTTATCTCTTAGCCCTGCCAATTTTTTTTCTTGTTGCGTATATACTAACTCCCTTTTAAAAGTTGCTACTCAACCTGCTTCCACCACCATTTCAAGCAGTGCATTCCAGATCATAACAACTCATGTTCAAAAAACTTTCTCATTATCTTCCTCTGAGCTTTTTGCCAATTATATTAAACCTATGTCATCTGGTTAACAACCTCACTGCCTGTGGAAACAGTTTCTCCTCATTTACTCTAGTGAAGCATCATTTTGAACACCTCTATTAAATCTCCTCTTAACTTTCACTGCTCCAAGATCAACAACCCCAGACCTCAAGATTTCATGTCCTTGTTTTAATCCAGTGTTAGCTACATAGACATCTTAAGTTGCAAAGTTCATTTTACCATTTGTTTTCCCATATAATGGAGTTTTTTTTTGTTGAAAAATATACTTTATTTATAAAATATCTGGAAGAACATTCCAAAACATTTCAAAATCACCATCACAAAAGTACAATCAGGTTCAACTTTTACACATGTATCACAAGGTGCATCAATACAATCAATGACTATTATAATCATTTCAATATGGTCAATGCAGACAATCAGACAAAGGTATTGGAGTTATCAACATACATCATGTTGCACTCTGAGGTGCTTCAATACAATTATAATACAATTAGTATTCATTGCATACATTCATTTTGAGCTGTACAGCCCGAGGGGCTCTAAACAGTTCCCAGCCCCTCGGTGCACTGTGGCAGAAAGGTCTTAGACAGCGACCTTTCCCCATTGCGCCTTTGCAGTGGCTGCCCCAAGCTTTAGTGCGTCCCTCAGCATGTAGTCCTGGACTTTGGAATGTGCCAGTCTGCAACACTCGGCCAGGGACAACTCTTTGCACTGGAAGACCAACAAGTTTCAGGCAGACCAAAGAGCGTCTTTCACCAAGTTGATGATCCCCCAGCTGCAGTTGATGTTTGTCTTGGTGTGTGTCCCTGGGAACAGCCCGTAGAGCACAGAGTCCTGTGTCACAGAACTGCTCGGGATGAACCTCAACAGAAACCACTGCATCTCTCTCCAGACCTTCTTTGCAAAGGCACAATCCACAAGGTGGTGATCAATGGTCTCGTCCCCACCACAGCCACCTTGAGGGCAACGTGCAGAGGGGGTGAGACTCCTGGCGTGTTGGAAGGATCTGACGGGGAGGGCCTTTCTCACCACCAGCCAAGCTACATCTTGGTGCTTGTTGGAAAGTTCTGGTGATGAGGCATTCTGCCAAATGACTTTGACAGTCTGCTTGGGGAACCATCCCACAGGATCCATCCTCTCCCTTTCCCGCAGGGCCTCTAAGACGTTATGTGCTGACCACTGCCTGGTGGACTTGTGGTCAAAGCTGTTTCCCTGCATAAATTTTTTCACGAGGGACAGGTGGTACGGCACGGTCCAACTACTTGGAGCGTTCTACAGCAGCATGTCCAGACCCATCCTACGCAACACCGGGGACAGGTAGAACCTCAGCACGTAGTGACACTTGGTGTTTGTGTACCAAGGGTCTACGCACAGCTTGATGCACCGCACACAAAGGTGGCCATCAGTATGAGGGCAATGTTGGGCACGTTTTTTCCCCCTTTATCTAGAGTCTTGTACATCGCGTCCCTGCAGACACAATCCAGGTTTTCCCATATAATGGAGTTTTTTTTTTGAAAAATATACTTTATTCATAAAATATCTGGAAGAACATACCAAACCATTTCAAAATCACCATCACAAAGGTACAATCAGGTTCAACTTTTACAACATGTATCACGAGGTGCATCAATACAATCAATGAATATTACAATCATTTTCAGGCATTCATTTTGAGCTGTAAAGTCCGAGGGGCTCTAAACAGTTCCCAGCCCCTCGGTGCACTGTGGCAGAAAGGGCTTAGACAGCGACCCTTCCCCATTGCGCCTTTGCAGTGGCTGCCCCAAGCTTTAGTGCGTCCCTCAACACGTAGTCCTGGACTTTGGAATGTGCCAGTCTGCAACACTCGGTCGGGGACAACTCTTTGCACTGGAAGACCAACAAGTTTCAGGCAGACCAAAGAGCGTCTTTCACCAAGTTGATGATCCTTCAGCTGCAGTTGATGTTTGTCTCTGTATATGTCCCTGGGAACAGCCCGTAGAGCACAGAGTCCTGTGTCACAGAACTGCTCGGGATGAACCTCAACAGAAACCACTGCATCTCTCTCCAGACCTTCTTTGCAAAGGCACACCCATATAATGGAGCTATTTTTTTTTGCAAAAATATACTTTATTCATAAAATTTCTTCAAGAACATTCCAAACCATTTCAAAATCACCATCACAAAAGTACAATCAGGTTCAACTTTTACAACATGTATCACCAGGTGCATCAATACAATAAATGAATATTACAATCATTTTCAGACATTCATTTTGAGCTGTACAGCCCAGGGGCTCTAAACAGTTCCCACTCCCTCGGTCCTGGGAGAACCCCCCATTTTGAAGCATTTATTCTCTTACCATAACTGTTGTCTCTGAGAGTCCCAGACCTTTGATCTGCTCCTTCATACCCACAGTGTGCAGAAATTGCCTCACTTTGGATGGGCTGAGGAAACTGTCCTGAACCACCCCATTGGAGATGTTCTGCTCAGGTGGCATCTGGGGGTTTGTGCAGAGAACGGGATTTGAAATGTCCTTTGTTGGAGAAGCTTCTCCAATCCTCTCCCCCTCTGGGGCGTTGCTGCTCCCGGCTTCCCGGAGCTGGGGTGCGCTGAGCGCCTCACTGCTCCCAGATTCCTGGTGCTGGGGTGCGCTGGCCTCTTCGGGTTGTGGGCAGAGTTGGGGTGCCCTGGTCTCCTCATTGTCTCCAATGTTCTGGAGCTCGGGTGTCTCATCCTCCAACTCCCTAGAGCTTTGCCGCTTCTTCTGTGGGTGCCGCACTGGCACTTCTTCGTCTGAAGAGCAGCTGCTCTTGTCATCCATTTCGGATGGGAGACGCCTCTTGCCGCTTGTCTGGGAAGTGGCTTGGTCCCTTCTTAGCCCCTTCTTCCTTTTGGCTCTCTTCACCAGCTGCCACTCCCCCTGCTGATTTTCCACTGCTGCCTCCTCCTCCATTGATTCGCTCTCCTGAGGAGTGGCCGGTTCAGAGGGCAGTGCTGTTGATTGGCTGTCTGCTGCCTCAATCTTTTCCTCCACCTTGTCTCTCTCCATGTCCTCCTTTGTCCCATTGTTCTCACTGGGGGTCATGGTGGTTGGAGTGTTGCAAGTGTCCTTGGTTATAGTGACACGAAGCATTTCATCTGCTTCCCCCTTGTTGGCTTTGGCTGCCTGTGCATAAGTGAGGCAGCGTTTGGGGCAGGTCCTGTAGAGGTGACCTGCCTCGCCACACAGGTTGCAGCACTTAGTCTGTTTGCAGTCCTTTGTCTGGTGCCCTTCCTGCTTGCAGTTCTTGCAGAGGGTGGCGCTGCAGTTGGCCGCCACATGACCAGACTTGCCGCATGAGCGACAAAGTTTGGGTTGCCCAGCGTAGACAAGGTAGCCACAGCTTCCCCCGATAGCGAAGCTGGAAGGAGTGTGGAAGATGGCTCCCTTACCGTCGGTCTTGAGCGTGACCTTAACCTGGCGTTTGCATGTCCAAATCCCAAAGGCGTCTCTTACCTCGGTGCAGCTCCCAACCTTGTCGACGTACCTGGCGAGGAAGGTGAAAACGTCGGCGACAGGGACGTAGGGGTTGTAGAGATGCACCGTCACCACACGGTCCCGTTGCAACGGCAGAGCAAAGAGCAGCTCCACCGTCAGGATCTTGATCTCCGACAGGTCTCTCTTCTCCTCGAACACCTTCAGGAACTTGACGCAGGCAGCAACATTCCTGAAGGTCACGTCGAAATATCCAGCGCTGGGGAAGTCCTGCAGGGAGTAGATCTCCGCAGCTTCAAATCCACACACCTTCAACAGGATCCGCTTGATGAAGAAGGCCCGATCTATGGGTGCTCCTCCTTCGCTGTCCTTCACCAGGACTCGGACGGTGTTAGGTACCCCATGGTATGGGGGTTCGATTGGTTATAGCCATTGCTTCACGACCTTGGCCTGGCAGAACCATGATCAAGGTCTCTCCCCTGCCAGGTAATGGAGTTATAAATTCAGGTTGCTTTTCTGTTTTGTTTGAAACTTGTGCCAGCCTCTCCTTGTGTTCTGTGTTGGTAGGTGTACCTCACCCTTCTTTGAGCTTCTAGCAGTGAAATAGAGGAGCCAAATTTCCTTTTCAAACTGAAGCCCTTAGTCCATACATACAGCCCTCCCCCTATTCCTTGACCTTAACCTGCTTCATACACAGTGCATTTAGATTGTAAAGGCAATATGCAAATAAGCTAGGGAGTTCAACCAATCAGTTAGGCTAACAGGGCCAATAAGGTCTTCTCAATTAATCATGCCACATATGTGACATCTGACTTTGTTGAACATGTCAGCTTCCATTAGGATGGGCTTCAGCTAATTATTATTTATTTCATACTTTCATGTTCTGTTGAAACACCACTCCAGAGACTTGAGCAGAAAATCAAGGCTGACACTTCACTGCAGTACTGACGAAGTTCTGTATTGTCAGAGATGCCATCCTTCAGATGAGACATTAAATGTGACCAGGTCTATCCTCTCAGTTGAATGTAAAAGATCTTGTGGGATTATTTTGCAGAAAAGCAGGGGAGTGCTTCCTGGTGTCCTGATCAATATTTTCCCCTCAACCAATATCACAGATCACCTGGTCAGTATCACACTGCTTTTTCAGGGATCTTGCTGTGTGAAAATTGGCTGCCATATTTCCTATATTACAAAAGTGACCAGACTTCATTGATTGTAAAGCACTTTGGAACATCCTGAAGTCCTGAAAGGCACTATTTAAATGCAGGTCTTTATTTTGGAGTCCAGTTACTCATACTCTTGTATATTCTTACTCCTGGGTCCCTGCCTGTTGCAATTTATTTATTCTTTCATGGGGTGTGGGCATCACTGGCTAGGCCAGAATTTATTGCCCATCCCTATTTGCCCTTGAGAAGGTGGTGGTGAGCCGCCTTCTTAAACCCACTGAGGATAGTGAGCAGGTTTTTGAGGCAGGATGCCCAATCAGGGGACCTGCAGCACTGGACAAATAGCAGTACTATCGGGAGAGACGGGCTCTGAGGCAGGTAGGGGAGCACAAGGGCATCTCAAAATGGAGGCATCTTCAGAAACCTGCTGAAGATTTAAACATAAGGAAAGCCCACAGCTCTTTGAGCCATCAATACGGAGGGGAAAACCCTCCATGAATATGGTGATGACCAAAGCCTTAGGATTCATACAACTCAATAATGGGGCAAATGAAATGAGGGACTGCTGGCTCTTCGGCCCTTCTGGGAGGCAGCATCCCAGTTGCTGCTGGCCTCCCAAGTCTGCAGGGGGCTGACCTGATGCCAGGAAATTCCCAGTGGCGTTCTTGGCCCTAAGTGGATCCTTAACTGTTCCTAATTAGCTACCTGCCACTACTGGGTAGGTAACTGCTGCTACTTAGAGCCTGCCTCTGGCAAAAGCACACGGAAATGGGTACGTGTAGGGGGGTGCTGACCCATGGGCAACTATCAAAATTTGCTCCTGGCCCCACCTCCAAAGCTGCCTCTGTAAGCTTGGGAAGATTCTGCGCATGGTGTTGATTTTTCTTCCCTTTTGTTGATTTAACCTGTCTCCTGTCTTTGCAATACAATTTTACATTTGCAAATCTTTTAAAGAAAAAGTATTTTTCTAAAAACTCCCAGTACAAGTGGTGGCTCCTGTTCCTGACCTGCCTGTTCCTAACTCCAAGCCATCAGTCACATTGACAATTCCTTCTCCTCATGCTGTTGTGTCACCTTCATTCTGGGTTGTGCGTCTCCCAGAAGCAACCTGTAGAACAAAGCAATATTGTTAACCTTTACAATCCATTATGGATGATATTTTTAAACTACAGAGCCCTCTCGGGTGCTTTCAAGCCCGTTTTCAAAGGCTCCCTGTTATGAAGGAGCTGGATGTCTGAAAATTAAAGCCTATCATGATCAACCGTGAGGAAATAGATAAAGCAATATTTAAGAGAGAACAGGAATTTTTGTTGTTGAATTTCCTGCCAAAAGAAGAAAAGCTTTCATTTACTTGGAACCTCCACTTCTGGCCTCTGGCACACCCCAGTTTTCTTCATTTACCATTGGCAGCTATTCTTTCCGTTCTTTCAACTCCTGGGCTCAATGCTCCGGAATTCCCTCACCAAGCCTCGCCGCTTACCTCTCCTTCTTCAATATGCTACTTAAAACTTATCTCTTTGGCCATGCTGTTGGTCACCTGTCTTAATTTTTACTTACGTAGCTCACTGTGAAATTTTCTTTGAAAATACCCCTGTGGAGCATTTTAATATGTTAAAGGCACAATCTAAAGGCATGTTGCTGTTGTTATGAAAGGGGAACATCCATATGTTATTGGTCCAGTTGGTCATCGCCTGCGGGTGTTGGAAGAAAATCTGTTTTAGCACTTACCGTGTGAACTTTGGGAGAATTATCTTACTGCGTTACTCTCCCTCATTTACTGAGTCACCTCTTAAGCTGGCAGCACCTTGCAAACTCTATTATTTTACCATGTGAAGGCTGACTGTGACATTTTCATGTGGTGCAGGAGCAAGGCATGGTCCTCATGCCTTTGTTAACATTGACATTTTTTTTAATTCATGGGATGTGGGCATCACTGGCCAGGCCAGTATTTATTGCCCATCCCTAGTTCAGAGGGCATTTAAGAGTGAACCACATTGCTGTGGGGCCTGGCATCACATGTAGGCCAGTAAGGATGGCAGGTTTCCTTCACTAAAGGGAATTAGTGAGCCAGGTGGGTTTTTACAACAATTGACAATGGTTTGATGGTCATCATTAGACTTTAATTCCAGATTTTTTATTAAATCCAAATTCCACCATCTGCCATGGGATTGGAACCCAGGTCTCCAGAGCATTATCCTGGGTCTCTGGCTAGTCCAGCAACAATACCACTATGTCATCACCTCCCCCAGTCTTTCTGCCTTCAATAATCCAGCAAGTTTATTTTCATATTGATACTGTCTGATTGACGGGAGCCAATAGGGCTGAAGCAACTAAAGACATGTTAAGATAGAATCATAGAATGATACAGCACAGAAGGAGACCATTCATCCCATCATGTCTCTTTTAAAGAACTATCCTATTAGTCCGACTCCCCAGATCTTTTACTATAGCTCTGCCATTTCTTTTCCTTTTCAAGTATTTATCCAATTCCTTTTCGAAAGTTACTGTTGAAGCTGCTTCCACCACCTTTTAAGACAGTGCATTCTAGACCTTAACAAGTCACTCTGTTAATAAAAACACTTTCCTCATATCACTTCTGATTGGTTACAAATGGATATTAATTATAAAATGGTTACTTTATAAATGCATTTATGAAATTTAAGAATATGGACAAGTGCACAGCAAAATCCCACCACAGTTAGAGGAGAATTGATCAAAAGATCAGTTTTATTGATCATGATTGAAGGATCATGGATCAAGGATACCAGGTGAATTTCTTGTTCTTCTTCAACTTAATGCAGCCTGCCAAACCACTGGAAAGGTAAATGGAACCCTCTATTTAACATATCATCTAAAGGACAACACCTCTAACAATGCAGCGCTCCCTTGCTTCTGCACTGAACTATCCACCTGGATTATATGCTGTAGAGGATCTTAGAACATGGCCAGCATTTGTTACCCTTTCATAATTGCCCTTGAGAAAGTGGTGGTGAGCCAACTTTTTGAACTGCTGCAGTCCATCTGGTGTAGTTAAACCCTCACTGAGGGAGTTCCAGGATTTTGACCCATCCACAGTGAAGGAATAGCAATGTAGTTCCAAGTCAGGATGATGTGTGACTTGTCCTTCATCAGCCCAAACCTGAATGTTGTTCAGGTCTTGCTGCTAGTGGGCACAGACTACTTCAGTATCTGAGGAGTTCCAAATGGTACTGAATGCTGTTTCAGTCATCAGCAATCATTCCCAGGCTCTGACTGTATGATGGAGGGAAGCTCATTAATGAAGCAGCTGAAGATGGTTGGGCCTAGGACAGGACCCCGAGGAACTCCTGCAGAAATAATTGGCCTCCAAAAACTACATTCATCTTCATTTGTGCTATATATGACTTCAACTAGTGGAGAGATATAACCCAGATTCCCATTGACTTCACTTTTACTAGGGTTCCTTGATGCCACATTCGGTCACATGCAGCCTTGTTGTTAAGGGCCATCACTCTCTCACCCCCTGAATTCAGCTCTTTTGTCCATGTTTGGACTAAGAATTTAATCTTGTCTAGAGCTGAATAGCCTTGGTGAAACATGAACTGGGTGTCAGTGAGCAGGTTATTGGTGAGTAAGTGCTGCCTTGATAGCACTGTCGATGACACCTTCCATCATTTTGCTGATGATTGAGAGCAGACTGACAGAACGGTAATTGGGCAGATTGGATTTGTCCTGTTTTTTGTGGAGAGGTTGAACCTGGGCAATTTTCCAAATCGTTGGGTAGGTGCCAGTGCTGTAGCTGCACTGGAACAACTTGGCTAAGGATGCAGCTCACTCTGGAGCACAACTATTCAGTACTACAGCCGAAATGTTATCAGGGTCCATAGCCCTTGCTGTATTCAGTGCATTCAGCCATTTCCTGATATTTTGTGGAGTGAATTGAATGGTGAGTGGTTTTCTAACTCACAGTAGCAAGAATGATACTGACTGAGATCCAGCTAACCATCAATAACCAGTATTGACAGAGTTGTCATTTTGTCACTTTTCAGAAATTGAACTTGTTGAAGCCAGTTGACAATCTTCACATATTGTCACGCATCCATTTACAATCAGAGCTTATGAAAATTCAATTCAGCCAGCGTCGGAGTCTGCTCTCATCTCTCAGACATTATCACAGTATTTGGATGATTTATCTGTACATTTGTTGTGTCTCAGCCAAGATCCTCTATCCCTTTTTCAATGGTTAAGTTGGATATAAATGATCCTGTAGCACCTTTCAAAGAAGAACACCACTAAAGACAGATTAACTAGTTATTCATCTAATTACTTTTGGTGGGATTGTGCTCTATGCAAAATGGCTACTACATTTGTCTACATAATAATGGTACCTGCACTTACAAGTAATCCATCGATGGCGAAATGCTTTGAGATGCCATGATGATGCACAATATGAATGCATTTCTTCTTTTGTGGCTGTATTGATGCTGTTTCACTTCTAGAAAACTGTAACCAGTGCCTTGTAGCAGGATCTTCTGGTCCTGCCCACCACGGGACTGGAATTTCCTGCTGAAGTCAACGGATCTTTTGCTGGTTTGTCAAATTTTCCATCCTGCTCACAACAATTCCCACAGCAGACGAGACCGGAGAATTTAGGCCCTTGGTGTCTACAGCACATGTTTTGTGAGTTTGTTATCCCTGATCATGTCTGGATATGTAGGGTTCCTTCTTTTCTGAATTAAAGGTGCAAGTCTAGAATAACTTAACTGGACCCCAAGCTCCCCTGACAGAATCACAGGTACAGGTACCATTAATGCAAAACTGTTCTCTCCATTGGATCTGGACAGCGCATATCAGTTGGCTGTTACTATGGAATAGAACAAAGAACAAAGAACAAAGAAAAGTACAGCACAGGAACAGGCCCTTCGGCCCTCCAAGCCTGCGCCGATCATATTGCCCGTCAATTAAAACATTTTGCACTTCCGGGGTCCGTATCCCTCTATTCCCATCCTATTCATGTATTTGTCAAGCTGCCTCTTAAACACCACTATCATACCTGCTTCCACCACCTCCTCTGGCAGCGAATTCCAGACACTCACTACCCTCTGCGTAAAAAACTTGTCCCGCACATCACCTTTATAGTTTTCTCCTCTCACCTTAAATCTATGTCCCCTCGTAATTGACTCTTCCACCCTGGGAAAAAGCTTCTGACTATCTATTCTGTCCATGCCACTCATAATTTTGTAAACTTCTATCAAGTCGCCCCTCAATCTCCGTCGCTCTAGTGAGAACAATCCGAGTTTCTCCAACCTCTCCTCATAGTTAATAACCTCCAGAACAGGCACCATCCTGGTAAACCTCCTCTGCACTCTCTCCAATGCCTCCATATCCTTCTGGTAACGTGGTGACCAGAATTGCACGCAATATTCCAAGTGTGGCCTAACCAAGGTTCTATACAGCTGCAGCATGACTTCCCAGCTTTTATATTCAATACCCCTGCCAATGAAGGCAAGCATACCATATGCCTTCCTGACTACCTTATCCACCTGTGTTGCCACTTTCAGTGACCTGTGGACCTGTACACCCAGATCCCTCTGCCCGTCGATGCACTTAAGGGTTCTGCCATTTACTGTATAATTCCTACCTGTATTAGACCTTCCAAAATGCATTACCTCGCATTTGTCCGGATTAAACTCCATCTGTCATTTCTCCGCCCAAGTCTCCAACCGATCTATATCCTGTTGTATCCTTTGACAATCATCTTCACTATCTGCAACTCCTCCAACCTTGGTGTCGTCTGCAAACTTACTAATTAGCCCAGTTACATTTCCCCCCAAATCATTTATGTATACCACAAACAGCAAAGGTCCCAGCACTGATCCCTGCGGAACTCCACTAGTCACAGCTCTCCATTCAGAAAAGCACCCTTCCACTGCTACCCTCTGTCTTCTATGACCAAGCCAATTCTGTATCCATCCTGCCAGCTCACCTCTGATCCCGTGCGACTTTACCTTCTGTACCAGTCTGCCATGAGGGACCTTGTCAAAGGCCTTACTGAAATCCATGTAGATAACATCCACTGCCCTTCCATCGTCGATCATCTTTGTCACTTCCTCGAAAAACTCGATCAAGTTAGTGAGACACGACCTCCCCTTCACAAAACCATGCTGCCTCTCACTAATACGCCCATTTGCTTCCAAATGGTAGTAAATCCTGTCATGAAGAATCTTCTCCAATAATTTCCCTACCACTGACGTAAGGCTCACCGGCCTGTAATTTCCTGGATTATCCCTGCTACCCTTCTTAAACAATGGAACAACACTGGTCATTCTCCAGACCTCTGGGACCTCACCCGTAGCCAGTGAGGATACAAAGATTTCTGTCATGGAATTTCTGTACATTCGGGAATGTACCATAGTCACGCCTGAACTAGTCCTTACTCAACATTCAAGCACGCATCTTTTTAATTCTGTTCTTGGGATGTGAGCAACATAGGTGAGGCCACATTTATTACCCAGCTTCAGTTACCCCAATAAGTTGCTGGTTGTGTCTTCCCCTGAAACCATTGCCATCTTTTTGGTGATGGTGATCCAGGATTCCCATGTGATATTAAAAAAAATGGTGATATAGGTCCAGATCAGGGGCAGGATTTTACGACAGTGGGATTTTACGTTCCTGCTGGAGTCAATGGGGTTTATAACGGCTCGCCACATTTTACGGCCCTGTCCCCACCGAAACGGGGCCGCAAAATTCTGCCCCAGGAGTTTATAGGTGGAGTTTTCTGCTCCCGCCAGTGGCAGGAATCATGGCGGATGGGAGAGCAAGATTTGGTGGGAGGCCAAAAATCAGTTTCCCGATGGTGGGAAATTACTTTGGAGTCTTGTTCGCCAAACCTTCACGGCAGCTTAAAGGCAGGTCGATTGTCCTGTGAAACAATGTTGGAAGCTCCATTTGCATCTCATGAATGCTCATTAAAAAGCCAACACACCAGAATCTTGTTCCCCCTCTAAATTAAGCGCCCCGCCAGCGGGAATTTAGAACGCCCAGTTTCATGTAAATAAGTGGCGTGCAACCTGGCGAGATAGATTTCTTCCTGGACCTTGAGGGCAGTTGACACCATTTTTGCCTTCTTGGGAACTGCTTATAACCTACACTTATATGAGGTGCCAGTAGCCAAAGCTGCACCAAGGATGGGAGCAGCAGGCAGGCGAAGGCGCAGTGCGGGGGGGAAGGGGGTGTTGCGGGGTGCGGTGGTAGTCATCGAGAGGTCCTGGCCTGCAGTAGCTGTTTGGGTGCTGTTTAAATATGGCACCCGGACGTTGGAGCCTGAGATGATGGCAGGGCGGGCGGCTCTTGCCTGCCCCGTCATGAGTTCCGACAGGGTTCCTCACGGATGCATAGTTATTGAGCTGAAAGGTGAGGATCAAGCATGAAAACCCGCCTCATCACCCAGTGGGAATCACACCGATTTTCCTGTTCACCATCGCATTTAGTCTCCGAAACGGAAAATTCCACCCTATGACTTGACAGGGAAGTTGGAGGTGGTGGCCGGTTTCCAAACAACATTGTTTATCTTGGGGTAGAGGTAACAGCGAAGTGAAATGATGTGCAAATAACCTTGGTAATTTTCTGAAGTGTATCCTATAAATCCTATACATTGCAGCCACCGTAGCACTGGTTGCGATGGGCGGGGGGGGTGGGGGTGGGGGTGGGGGAGGGTGGGAGGTGGGTGAGGGCAGAGTGAAATATTGAGTCCAGTGACCGGGACAACGATCCGGCAAAGTGCTCTGTCCTGGATGATGTTGAGCTTTCAAATGGGATTTCCTCAGTAGTCATCAGCAGCGCAAACCTTATTTACTTCTACCCCAGCAGCAGTGCAACCAATTGTGGTGCCCTTGCTGCCACCCTGGCACACATCAGGCTGACTGAGAAAGCAAAGAGTCATCAGGCAAAATAAATTCATTGGCGCGTAAAGACCGAGGAGTTTATGGGAATAAGGAATGCCGGCCAGAGACAACAGATCTTTACTCCACCTAACTATCTTCTCACCATGTCCTTCAGTCCATTCCCCGCAGAAACACACCATAAATATTCCCTATTTCACTGGCCATTCCTGATTAATGTTTTTACAATTTTATTATCCTTTGTGTAAAATGGGTCCCTTCGGCTCCTGACTTTCTAATTTTAAACTTGTGCCCCCTGGATAATTGAACTCGTTTCACCAAAATGAACCACTTTCCTCAACTGTTCCTCTTAATCTTAAAAATTAACTGAGATTACCTCAAAGTCTCCACTTTTCCATAGAGGAAAAAACATTGCTTCTCTGACCACTTTTCACAACCTGAATCTTTCATCCTTACAGTTCTCTTCAATGCTCCCCACTGTACTCTGTTAAAAGCAATTGTATTTTATTATGATTGCACATAGAATTCTAAATGACACTAACACCTTATTCATCTACAATTCAGGTTCTTTACATTTGTGTGACAGCATGTGTTAACTTTATCTTCTTTATCCCCTCAGTCATTAACTCACCAAACTCATTCTCCACTGAGCCTATTGAGCATGTGGTTACACCCAAAATGTATGAAAGCCCAAAGACGGACAGAAATAAACAGAAGAGCTTCACAATCAGTACTACAGTGGCTGCAACGTACAGGATCTATAGGATGCACTTCAGCAAATTGCCAAGATTATTTGCACAACACCTCGGGCTTATTCTTCATAACTGATACTCTTAAATCGATGCAGTCTTGGTAAAGCTCAGTCGCCAATGATGGAAATGAAATTACCTGTCAAAACAAAAACCCATCCGCAAAGAAAAAACTCATTCAGAACCTGCCTACTGTCTCAGAATCTCTGGAGAGCAAAGAACAAGAAAAGCTAGAAGAAAATTGGCATGATCAATGTAGAGTCCCAGATGCAAAGGAATGCAGCGAACTGTAAGAGCACGTTTAATGATGTCTCCAAACGCACAAAAGAGTAACTGCCTGACAGGAAGCATGCCTTGAAGGCGACTGAGTGTGAACTTGGAAGAGTGCAGTAACTCCGTCCAGCGAGGAGAGATGGAACCAAATGCCTGCCTTAGGGCACTGAGAATGATGGGATGAAATTGTGTAACTCACTGGTGAATGATTAACGGAGAACATGGCTTTGTTTTTGAGGCAGACTTGACAATACTTTGCACATAGTTCAACATCCAGGAATCTATAAACTCTTTGAATTTAGTCTAACCCCAGATTAAAGTGGGCATAATGTCATTTCAGTTCATAGCTCATTGAGTATTTGTAGTACCACTTCCTCTGGTTACATTGTTCTCAACCCCCATTGCACACTGGCACTGAATTCCCAGGCTATCTGCAAGTTGGACCCACTCTCATGGATTCCTGGAACCTGACACAATCCTCACCGACTCCTGGAGTCTGTGACTCCTATATCCTATTTACTCCCCATTGACTCCTATATACTGACTCACTCCTCATTCTCCGATAGCCTGGTCCCGTTTAACCTTGCCATCTGGAGCCTGTCCCTTTTCTCCATTGCACATGCTGACCTGGCAAGCAACCAGCCAATAGAACTTGTGGCCCAAAGGGAGTGAACACCACCTAGTACCCTGTGTCCCTCTAACCAATTGTTTGAGCACCTTCACTGTAATATACATTCCAAAGGATGCAGTTATTGATCTTGAGAAGGTAGCACCAACTGAGGCAGGAGCAATTGGCAGTGGCACATGATCAGAAAGAACCTGCTGGATTGATGAGTTATATGGCTATAATTAATACCTTCCCAATATGCCAGTATGATGAAATTGGGCAGGTGAATCATGTTGCTATTGCTATTCAGTGAGAAAGGGGAGGCAATTGCTGATCACAATGACCATTGCAGCTGTTATTTGTTTGATACATGCGTGGTCAGCGCATTATCTATTCCTGTCGTGCTAACCTTGTAAAAACCCATCTGGTTAACTAATGTCATTTAGGGAATGAAATATGCTGTCCTTACCTGGTCTGGCCTACTTGTGACTCCAGACGCACAGCAATGTCGTTGTCTCTTAAATGTCCTCTGAAATAGCCTAGCAATCCACACATTTGCAAACTGCTGCAAAGTCTCAAGAAAGGAATGAAACCGGACGGACCACCCGGCATCGACCTAGGCATTCGAAACGACAACAGCAAACTCAGCGCTGTCGACCCTGCAAAGTCCTCTGGGGGCTAGTGCCAAAAGTGGGAGAGCTGTCTTACAGACTAGTCAAGCAACAGCCTGACATAGTCATCCCACGGAATCTTACCTTACAGATAATGTCCCAGACACCACCATCACCATCCCTGGATATGTCCTGTCCCACCGGCAGGACAGGCCCAGCAGAGGTGGCGGCACAGTGGTATACAGTCAGGAGGGAGTTGCCCTGGGAGTCCTTAACTCTGGACCCCATGAAGTCCCATGGCATCAAGTCAAACATGGGCAAGGAAATCTCCTGCTGATTACCACGTACTGCGCTCCAACAGTTGATAAATCAGTGCTCCTCCATGTTGGAGGAAGCACTGAGGGTCGCACAGGTGCAGAATGTACTCTGGATGTGGGGACTTTAATGTCCATCACCAAGAGTGGCTCGGTAGCAACACTACTGACCGAGCTGACCGAATCCTAAAGGACAAAGCTGCTAGACTAGGTCTGCGGCAGGTGGTGAGGGAACCAACAAGAGGGAAAAACATATTTGGCCTCATCCTCACCAACCTGCCTGCCACAGATGCATCTGTCCATGACAGTATCGGTAGGAGTGACCACCGCACAGTCCTTGGGGAGAAAAGTCCCACCTTCACATTGAGGATACCCTTCATGGTGTTGTGCGGCACTATCACCCGTGCTAAATGGAATAGATTTCAAACAGATTTAGCAACTCAAGACTAGGCATCCATGAGGTGCTGTGGGCCACCAGCAGCAGCAGAATTGTACTCGAACACAATCTGTAACCTCATGGCCCAGCATATCCCCCACTCTACCATTACCATCAAGCCAGAGGATCAACCCTGGTTCAATGAAGAGTGCAGGAGAGCATCCCAGGAGCAGCAACAGGCATACCTAAAAATGAGGTGTCAACCTGGTGAAGCTATAACATAGGACTACTTGCATGCCAAATAGCATAAGCAGCAAGTGATAGACAGAGCTACGCGATCCCACAACCAACGGATCAGATCTAAGCTCTGCAGTCCTGCTACATCCAGTTGTGAATGGTGGTGGACAATCAAATAACTCACTGGAGGAGGAGGGTCTAAAATACCCTCATCCTCAATAATGGGGGAGCCCAGCACATCAGTGTAAAAGGTAAGGCTGAAACATTTGTACTACCTTCAGCCAGAAAGGCCAAGTTGATGATACATCTCGGCCTCCCCTGGAGGTCCCCAGTACCATAGACGCCAGTCTTCAGCCAATTCGATTCACTCCACGTGATATCAAGAAACGGCTAAAGGCACTGGATAGTGCAAAGGCTATGGGCCCTGACAATATTCCGGCAATAGTACTGAAGACTTGTGCTTCAGAACTTGCTGCGCCCCTAGCCAAGCTGTTCCAGTACAGCTATAACACTGGCATCTACCTGGCTATGTGGAACATTGCCCAAGCATGTCCTGCACACAAAAAGCAGGACAAATCCAACCCGGGCAATTACCGCCCCATCAGTCTACTCTCCATCATCAGTAAAGTAATGGAAGGGGTTATCAACAGTGCTATCAAGTTGCACTTGCTTAGCAATAACCTGCTCACTGATGCCCAGTTTGGGTTCCGCCTGGGTCACTCTGCTCCTGACTTCATTACAGCCTTGGTTCAAACATGGACAAAAGAGCTGAACTCCCGAGGTGAGGTGAGAGTGACTGCCCTTGACATCAAGGCCGCATTTGACTGTGGGATCAAGGGGCCCGAGCAAAACTGGAGTCGATGGGAATCAGGGGGAAAATTCTCCACTGTTTGGAGTCTTACCTAGCACAAAGGAAGATGGTTTTGGCTGTTGGAGGTCAGTCATCTCAGCTCCAGGACATCACTGCAGGAGCTCCTCAGGGTAGTGTCCTCAGCCCAACTATCTTCAGCTGCTTCATCAAAGACCTTCCTTCCATCATAAGGTCAGTCGTGGGTATGTTCACTGAAGATTGCACAATGTTCAGCACCATTTGCGACTCCTCAGATACTGAAACAGTCCATGTCCAAATGCAGCATGACCTGGACAATATCCAGGCTTGGGCTGACAAATGGCAAGTAACATTCGTGCCACACAAGTGCCAGACAATGACCATCTCCAACAAGAGAAAATCCATCCATCGCCCCTTGACATTCAATGGCATTACCATCACTGAATCACCCACTATCAACATCCTGGGGGTTACCATTGATCAGAAACTGAACTGGACTAGCTATATAATTACTGTGGCTACAAGAGCAGGTCAGAGGCTAGGAATCCTGTGATAAGTAACTCACCTCCTGACTCGCTAAAACCTGTCCACCATCTACAAGGCACAAGTCAGGAGTGTGATGGAATACCCCCCAAATGCCTGGATGAGTGCAACAACAACACTCAAGAAGCTTGACACATCCAGGACAAGACAGCTCACTTGATTGGCACCATATTCACAAACATTCACTCCCTCCACCGCCGATGCACAGTAGCAGCAGTGTGCTCCAACTACAAGGTGCACTTCAGGAATTAACCAAGGCTCCTTAGACAGCACCTTCCAAGCTCACATCCCCTGAATGAATAAAAAAAAAGAATAAAGGGCATGAGCAGAAGAACAGGATTTTTAAAATTCTCTCACGGGACATGGGCATTGCTGACTAGGCCAGCATTATTGCCCATCCCTAATTGCCCTTGAGATGGAGGTGGTGAGCTGCCTTCTTGAACTGCTGAATCTATGTTGTGTCGGTGCACCTACAGTGCTGTTAGGAAGGGAGTTCCAGGATTTTGACCCAGCAACAGTGAAGGAATGGTGATATATTTCCAAGTCAGGATGGTGAGTGACTCGGAGGAGAACTTACTGGTAGTGTTCCCATACACCTGCTGCCCTTGTCCTTTTAGTTGGTAGTGGTCATGGGTTTGGAGGGTGCTGTCGAAGGAGCCTTGGTGAGTTGCTGCAGTGCATCTTGTAGATGGTACACACTGCTGCTACTGTGTGTCATTGGTGGAGGGAGTGGATGTTGAAGGTGGTGGATGGGGGTGGATCCAGCAGGCTGCCTTGTCCTGGATTGTGTCAAGCTTCTTGAGTGTTGTTGCAGCTGCACCCATCCAGGCAAGTGGAGGGTATTCAATCACATTTCTGACCTGTTCCTTGTAGATGGTGGACAGACTTTGGGGAGTCAAGAGGTGAGTTACCCTCTGCAGAATTCCCAGCCTCTGACTTGATCTTGTAGCCACAGTATTTATATAGCTAGTCCAGTTCAGTGTCTGGTGAATGGTAACCCACAGGATGTTGATAGTGGGGGATTCAGTGATGGTATTGCCACTAAACGTCAAGGGGGGATGGTTGGATTGTCTCTTGTTGGAGATGGTCATTGTCTGGCACTTGTGTGGCACGAACGTTACTTGATGCTTGTCAGCCCAAGCCTGAGTGTTGCCCAGGTCTTGTTGCATATGGCATGGACTGCTTCAGTATCTGAGGAGTCACAAATGGTGCTGAGCATTGTGCAATCATCAGCGAACATCCCCACTTCTGACCTTATGGTGGAAGGAAGGTCATTGATGAAGCAGCTGAAAATGGTTGGGCCTAGGGTACTGCCCTGAAGAACTCCTGTAGTGATGTCCTGGGACTAAGATGATTGACCTCCAACAACCACAACCATCTTCCTATCTGCTAGGTATGACTCCGATCCCTGGGGAGCTTTCCTCCTGATTCCCATTGCCTCCAGTTTTGCTAGGGCTCCTTGATGCCACACTCAGTTAAATGCTGCCATGATGTCAAGGGCATTCACTCTCCCCTCACTTCTTGAGTTCAGCTGTTTTGTCTATGTTTGGTCCGTGGCTGTAATGAGGTCAAGAGCTGAGTGGCCCTGGCAGAACCAAAACTGAACGCCAGTGAGCAGGTTATTGCTGAGTAAGTGCTGCTTGATAGCTATGTTGATGACCCCTTCCATCACTTTACTGATGTTCGTGAGTAGACTGATGGGGCAGTAACTGACCAATTTGGATTTGTCCCGTTTTTTGTGGATAGTACATTACTGGGCAATTTTCCACACCATCTCGATGCCAGTGTTGTAGTTGTACTGGAAGAGCTTGGATAGGGGTGCGGCTAGTTCTGGAGCACAAGTCTTCAGTACTATTGCTGGATAGATTAGCTTGGGTGTGGTATTAAATGGTATGGGAATGAAGAGGAGAATGGGATTCAACTGGATGGGATATAAAAGCTTATAAGGGGTGAGCGGGAGAGTAGGATTGGGCTGGATGTGGTCCTAAGGAATGTGGGGAGCGAGCAAAAGAGTGGAATAGGATTGGATGGAGTATTAAAGACTATGCAGTCAGCAGGAGAATGGGATTGGACAGCCATCACCACATAACTCACCAACATTTTTTTTCAGTTGCACTTAAGACAATATTTCGATTCACAGTTATATACAGTGACTATTGATTGAAACCAATATTAAAATGAATTGTTCAGATAAAATCTGCAAATACTGGAAATCAGAAATAAAAACTGAAAATGCTGAAAATAGACAGCAGATCGATTAGCATCAAAAAGAGGCAGTAAGGACACAAGAACTATAAATGACAAACTCACCTGCCTTTTCGCTTTCAGGTGCTAATTGTCTTTTTTCAGCTTCAATTTTTATTTACAATTGTGTTGCTTAATCTTGTCTTCTGCCCTTGGGAGGAGCTGCCTCACACACAATCACATCGCATGAGACATTTCCAGGAGGCAATGGGACTTTTGCTTAACCTGAGGCGTTGAAAATCCTCTCTGCAATTAATGACACGTTAATGAAACTATGGGGTAAATATTTGGATTGGGGGAGAATGAGGTGCCACGTCACACATACCCAGCTTGTGACTTCTCTCTGGCTTCCTAATGGCCAGCTAATTAGTCAGCATTTAGACATGAGCTGAAACCCGTGGAACCATGAGCAGGCTGAGGCAGGACTTCCAGAAAAGCAAGTGGGGAGCAGGGAAAGGCAGGTAGCAGAGGTGATGGTGGGGGTGGGCGGGTGGGTGTGGGGTGATGAAGGGAGGTAAGGTCTCCAATCACACAGTGAAAACATTTGGAGAAAATTGGAGACAAGTTTGGGAGAAAACTGTAAGGGTGAATACAATTTGCAACCAGCAAAATTATCACAGGCAAAAAAAAACACAGGGCAGCAGGGATCTAGAGACTTTTTTCTACCCTGAGGGAAGACTTCTACATCCCGTGGGCGGGCGTGCAGCTGACCTGACCGGGTATAAAATAGTGCGTGATGACTTCGGGCAAGTTTCCCAGCGCCATTGCTCACTCATGCAATATTTCGGTCAGCAGGCGCGCGTGAGTGTTGGCAGCATGCCCGCTGACGATGAAGAGGCCTATTAAGACCATTAATCAATTAATCAACTGCAATTTTTCGCTGCCTGCCCAACCTTACAGTTGGCGGGCAAGCGAATTGGCCAAGCAGCCTTTGCATTTTTCAGGAAGCCTCATCCATGGGCGGTATGAGGTTTCCAACATTGATTTTAAAAAATAAAAATGCTTTGACAGAGTTTTTATTATGTGTATGTCCATGTGTGTGAGCTCTATCTGGGGACATTTTTTTCATTTTTTCCACATCTTTATTTAAGGGTTTTATATTCTTCAGCTCCCTGAGGCAGCTCTCTGCCTTCAGGGAGCTTTTATTGTGTGCTCCCCCACGCACTCGCAGACTTTGACACTCGCCCCCACCCCCCCACCTCCCACCCCCCACCCCGGCAGCGCTGAGCCTTTCACGGGGGCCATTCGTGGGTGGTGGACCGTTTCCCGGCCCATCGCACCCACCCAACGACCCGAAAATCCTGCCCTAAGCTTTTATGATCAGAAATGCACTGCCTGAAACAGTGCTGGAAGCAGATTCAGTAGTGACTTTCAAATGGTAATTGGATATATACTTGAAAGGGAAAAAACTTGCTGTATTATGAAAAAAGAACAGGGTAGTGGGACAAATTGGATAGTTGTTACCGAGATCCAACAAAGGCATGATGAGCTGAATGGTCTCCTTCTGTATTGTGTTATTCGATTATTTTATGAAATACAGCTGATGAATATCCATCAATTCATCCATCCTATGGTGAGCTGTTTGGTACTGAAAGGGTAAAACAACACACCAAAAACCTATCAATAATCTGTTGTAGTAATATCAGAGTTCATAGGTGGACATTAGCATGCAAAGCTAAAACACAATCCCCGCTGGTCAGATTACTGTCATACTCATTATTAATGTGCTTGGTTATAGACTCTAGCAGTGAAAAATATAGTAATTAGGACAACAGAATGGGAACCTCCTCTGGGGCTAGTGTGCTTAACCAAATGACCATGCATTAGCCACTGTTCCATGACCTCCCCCACCCTGCTCCCCATTGCTACCACCTCCACACCCCCACCTTGCCCCCACCCCCTACTTTCCTAACCTGACATAGTCTTCCTGGTACTTTAGTTGGATGCAGTGCTGTTGTGAAATGCATTTCATTGATGTGTGAGTTGAAATGCACCAGGGAGATGTAGAGGTATGAAGAGAGCTGGTCAAAAGCTTGATCAAAGAGTGTGGGTTTCAAGGGGGTTCTTAAAGGGGGAAAGAGAGGTAGACAGGAAAAGGGATATAGGGAGCATTTCCAGTGCTTGAATCCTAAGTGACTATAAAAGGAGCATTGCTATTGGTTAGATGAAGGGAAGTGCCAAAGTGTTGGGGTGGGGGGAGAGGAGGGGAGGAATGCAGGGGAATGCAGAAGAGGCCGGAGTTAGAGGAATAAAACATTCTGGGGTTGGTGGTGGTGGTTGTAGCACTTGTGGAGGCTACAGATTGAGGGAGGGATGAGGTCATGATATGATAAAAAAAGGAAGAATTTTAATTAATGGGTGGACAGTCTGATTGTATTAATGTCCTGTTGAGTGGTGAAAACTGCCTCCAATGTTGAGTGTTTAAATTTGAGGCTTTTGGGAAACAAGGTCTTTGTAGGTTGGAAAGGGTAAGGGTAATGGTTATGCATGGCTTGGTGCAGAGCAACAGTGTTTTCGATAAGCTGAATTTTCTGAGCGAAATGGGATGTTCTCCTCAGAGAAAAGAAGGATAACTAAAAGAAGCATTAAAAATCATGAAGGGTTTTGAGAGAGTAAATAAGGAGAAACAGTTTCCTGTGGCAGAAGGGTCAGTAACCACAGAACACAGATATAAGATAATTGGCAAAAGAATCAGAGATGGGGTGAGGAGAATTTTTTCTATGCGGCAAGTTATTATGATCTAGAATGTAGTGCGTGAAAGGGCAGTGGAAGTGGAATCAATAACAACTTTCAAAAGGGAATTGAGTAAATACTTGAAGGGGAAAATAATTGCAGGGCCTTGGAGAAAGAACAAGGGAGTAGGACTAATTGGATAGATCTTTTAATGAACCAGCACAGACATAAGGGGTTGAATGGCATCCTTCTGTACTTTATGATTCTATGCATATACAGGAGGGGGCCAATTAGCTTAGATGTCTAGCAAGTGGTTCAAAATAAGGTCAACAGCACGGGTTCAATTCCTGATCTGGCTGAGGACCTGCCTCCTTGCCCTGCTCCTGAGAATGGAAGGCAATGGCAAACCACCACTGACAAAAATTGCCAACAGATCAGGATGAATCATTAGCAGACAATGGGCGGAATCCTCCCAGAATGGCACTAGGTGTGGTAGCGGGTGTGAAAAAAAATGCTTTACCCGCCGGCCGCAATGGTGGGTTTTCGCACCCTATCGTCTGCTTCCCGCCTCATTAATTATGCAGCCACAAGAAACGCACTGTCTCGTTAGCTGGCGGCCTCGGAATCATCCACCACGCCGTTACCTCACTCCAGGTGCCATGTCTAAACTGCAGCCGCCCACACAGTTCTCAATGCTTGCAGGTCTGGTCCAGTGAAGACATGGCCCTGAAAGCCAAGAAGTGTTCAGTAACCCGTCATGGGAATGCCTTTTGGAATCCATCGTGATGTCCTCCACCCCTGCTCTGGCTGCAGGAGGTCCAGTAATCTCACCACTCCGGCTCAGGAGGTGGTGGTAATGATGGTCAGTGCCAATGCTGCACACAAGAGGTTGGCCATCCAGTGCAGAAAGAGAATGAATGATCTCATCTGTGCCGTGAAGGTAAGGCAACCATCTCATCTCTCTAAACTCACACACTCACAAGCCTATCACACATTCACTGGCATCTCACTCACTGCCAGCTCAAGGGACATCACCACTCACTCACTCACACACACCCTCACATTTCAATCTGGCCTCATCTCCTCTGGACACTACCTCCTCAGTCCTTACCATCTTGAGACCACTTGCACAGATCAACATGTGCCCCCACACATATCCTGGGATACCTCCTTCTCCAGTACAGCCCTCACCCTGCAGCGTCTCCCCTTCACTGAGGCTACTTCTCCCCCTCCCCCAAGCAAACCCTAGCCCGGCAGCAGGTGAAAAGCCACCCCCGACTTACAGCTGGTCTGGTAGGTAGAGACCTGCCTGCGAGACCCCCTAAAAGTGATGTGGTGCTGCCTGTGAAGCCTGGCACTGATGACCGCGGGTGCTGCCCGAAGCAAGGTAGGCTAACAAACCTCAAAGTCCCAAGTGCAGCTCGCCAGATGCACATCGCTTATGTTCAGATGTGAAACACGCCGGCGTGATAGGATGGTCCATTGTGGGGTGGGGGAGATGATTCTGGCGAACAGGGCTGACAATGAGATGCTAAAGTATTGAAATTAGGCTTCTGGCATTTGGTGGCGGGAAACACGGCCCGCCATTGGGGCCTGGAGCGGACAATCGCAAGCTGGTTTCATAACGGCGTAAAACTGATTTTCAGCCTTCTCGCCATATCATCCGCTCATGCTGCCAAACACACCCACCACCAATGGGAGTGGAAAATTCCGCCCAATAAGTCATGGACCTGCCTTCAGGCAGAGCACTCGTGGAATGGAATGGAAAACACAAACAATTGCATCAAGGTTCTCACCACATTTTTTCCAAAAAATATAGTTTATTTATAAAATGCATTGCATAAGGAGTTCAAAGTTGACATTACATAAAGTGCAAAACAGATCAATTTCTTTTAATACAGCATATGGCACTCTTTTACTGGTATAAGTAATGTACCCTTACCATTACAGATTGCATTTACAATATTCATTGCACATCAAACGTACAGACCATGGGGCTTTGCACGGTTTCCAACCCCTCTGTGAGATTTTCTCTCCACTTAGCCCAGCCATTAACTTATTTAAAATAACCAACATATGCTTCTGCTAAAGTAGCAGAGGAAGGCAATTGACACCAAGCTCATTATGGTTAATCCAGTGATATCATTCACAGTGATGTCCAGAGGCAGACACTGAAAAAAACTCATTGGCTGGGATTTTCTGGCCCCTCCGCAGCGGGGGCAGGGCTGAAACATGCGGCGAGCCAGCCAAAAGTCCATTGACTTCGGCGGGACCGACCGGAAGATGCCGTCCATTAATAATGAGGCATTGTACCGTTACATTACAGTGCAATACAGAAGGAGCACTGCATTGTCAAAGGCCAGCAGGCATGAAATTTGGAATATGTATCTTTTCAGGTAGACGCTGAAGATCCTATGATGCTATTGGAAGAAGAGTTGGCGGTTCTTCTGAGTGTCTTGGCCAACATTGCTCCCTCAAAAGCTAAAAACAGATTTAATTAGTTACTCATCTCATTGTTGTTGTGGTACATCTGTTGTGTGTGAAATGACTGTTCTGTTTGACTGATATCATCAGTCATTGCAATTCAAAGTAACTTGGAGTTTGTGAAGGAGTATGCAGTTGCAAAGCCAGTAAACATGGTGAAGTCCATATTGGGAATCCTTACTTCTGTTTTACATGTGTAAAATGGGTGCAAAAATGTTTATTTTGGGAACCAGAATTCTGCATCCCAAGGATGCCTGAAAACATCCAACCTGAAAAGAGGCTGGAATATTTTTCAGGCTCCCCAGTGACCACCTAAAGCAGGCGTTGGGCCCCTTACATGTGTAAACAATGGGCCTAACACTTGTTTTAGGACTTGTTCACCCAATTAGACAGTGCGGAGCAGAGTCAAATTGATCCTGCTCCATGATCAATCACCATCACCAAAAGGTCAATTTTAAAAATGTTTTCAATTCCCGTGTTCCCATACTACGAATGTACATAACAATGTTCTTATGCAACCAAGAGAAAAAAGGTTTGGGGCCTTTTGGTGCAGCAGTCTCTTTAAGGACCTCTAGTTGAATTATTTACTGCCTGGTACCAGGAGTCATAGGAGTTAGGGCTAGTTACACACACACACACACACACACACATTCATGTGCACATATATCATCACATAGCCAGTTCTTTCAGCATGATGCTGAACCAGACATTGTCTCCGTCCATTACAATTGACAGACTTTCCCCCCTTATTACCTGCTCTGTTACAATGCTTAAAGACATCTTACATTTGAAGCATATTTAGTCCAATTTTTAGTAACTATCTGATGGAGTGTAACAATACAATGCTTTACCTCCAGTAAATGGGTTATAGATGGTACAAGTTAGAGGTGTCCAATGACAATTGTTGTGCTTTATGACAACAGTAGGGCTGTGGGAATAAGTAGCTAGCACAGGCACAATAGACCAAATGGCCTCCTACTGTGATATCTTATATATATGTATTTATTTGTTTAGACAATATGTATAATATATATATAAGAAAGACCAAGATAAAGATAAACCAAGGTCCTGTCTGTCCACTCATGTGGCTGTTGACCCCATGGCACTATTTGAAGGAGAGCAGGAGAGTTTTCTCAGGTGTCCTGTCCAATATTTATCCCTCAGCCAACAATGCCGAAACAGATTATTTGGTCATTAATTTCTTTGCTGATTGTGGGAGCTTACTGAGCATAAATTGGCAGTGGTATTTCCTACATTACAACAGTGGCTACATTTCAAAAGTACTTCATTGGCTGTAAAGAGCTTTGGGATATCCTGATATTGTAAAAGGTGCTAAGTAAATGTACCTTGTTCCTTCATTCTGCTTTCATTTGAGATTATGGGAGGAATATCTTTTTCCCATTCCACACACCCTACCATCAACAAACCATTAATGTCGTCTCAAATAGACTAATGAAAGAAAATAAACAGGAGTTCAATGATAGTGGTTTGATTGCTCCTTGGTCACAACTAAATCAAAGATAACCAGAAGTGAAGTTTTCACTGAAGGCACAATCTAGGAAACATGCCCAAAATGGATTAGTCACTGGGTTGGTTTTGTCGAGGTAAAATTAATGTCCACATTGCCATAGAAGTTCATTAGCACAGTCTGGGAAGTAAAATCTCCCATGAATCAGCGCAATTAAGCATAACCAATCTGTGACTGGAACCATGTATTCTACAGCATCACAGAGAAGTGTGTGTTTGTTAGGAAATGAACCGTTCTTCAACTGACCAATTTCATGCTCTTGGTCTTACTTTTTAATTGGATTCAACTGACCGTTGGCCACACTGTCAAAGTCATTTGGCAGAATGCCTCATCGCCAGAACTTTCAAACAAGCACCAAGATGCAGCTTGGCAGGTGGTGAAAAAGACAGTCCCCGTCAGATCCTTCCTACATGCCCAAAGTCTCATCTCCTCTGTATATTGCCCACGACGTGCCTATGGTGGGGAAGAGGCTATTGTCCATCTACTTTTGGAATGCGGCTTTGCAAAGAATGTCTGGCGAGAGACACTGTGGTTTCTGTTGAGGTTCACCCCAAGCAGCAAGCCTCTTTGCTCTACAGGCTCTTCCCAGGGGTGCAAAAAATCAACTGTGGTTGGAGAACCATCAACTTGGTGAAAGACGCTCTTTGGTCTGCCCAAAACTTGTTGGTCTTCCAGTGCAAAGAGTTGACCTTGACTGAGTGTTGCAGACTGGCACATTCCAAGGGCCAGGACTATGCCCTGAGGGATGCATTAAAGCTTGGGGCAGCCGCTATAGTGGCGCAAAGGGGAAAGGCTGCTGTCTAAGCCATAGTACACTGGGAGGCTAGAAACTGTGTAGTATCCCTCGGTTGTGTGCGTGACAATGAATGTATATTGTAAATATCGAGACTTTTGAGATTGTATTGAGGCACCTCAGAGTGGAACACATCGTATGGAGCTAAGTTGAATTGTATAGCACTTTCTGTAATTTTCAAGTCGAAATGTTTTGCAATGTACTTTTATAAATTTTATGAATAAAATGTATTTTTGATTAAAAAAAACAGACGGTTGGTCACAGGCCTTACTGAGGACAGGTCAACTGACTGAAATTAAAGTGAGTTAAAGTGACTGCAGTGGCTACAGGAGAAACATACCCCGATCTGGGCTTTAATTGATTCCTGCTCACTGCAAGTTTGGGTGATTAACACAGGATTCATGTGACCACGGGTACATGTGTGCTCGAGATTCTGGATGCAATGTGAAGAACACCCCTGGAAGGGTGCAATTGACAGAAACTTGCCATTCTGACCTGTGGACATGCATGGCCAGTTTTGTGGTCAGAGACTGCTTCAGGCGAATGGACTTTCCAATCATTGTAAAAGATCGAGGATACTCCAACATAAAGCGGCTACAGGTACAGCTCACTTACATTTAAAGTTCCACAGTCTTTAGTATGATTTCATTTGATTTTGATCAGATTACACTGACCTCTGGTCCCAATTTACAGTTTGTGCTAACGCATTGAATGTGTTGGTGTTTCCATTGAGCTGTGCCAGAGCTGCAAGGCAGAGGATTGAGACGCCCATTTTCCATGAGGCAGTTTCTGTCCTTACCCAGGTCACCAAAGGCAAGTGATGAGTAAAGGCTCCCTTTACAAAGAGAGCGAGAAAATAACCATTTTGGGTCATTAATTCACAACAGACCTAGGAGCTGGCTAGGGACAGCAGGTAAGGAAACTAAGGGATTAATGTATTTATCCTCAAGTTTATCTTCAATTCACCTACCCCACAATGGAATGTTGTCCGCCCTTCTGTCTACACTGGTTTCAACATAGACACCAAAGTGAGACTGATTTGTTTTTAATAGCTGTTTTATAATTCATAAGGACTTACAAATTTGAGCATGTTAATTATTGCAGCGGCCAGTTCAAAAATGCTGCAGAAAACCCTCAACGTTTCAGCCATAAATGATTCCAAAATTGTGAGTGATTGCATGTGAGTGAATGAATGAGTGTTATTCAGCAATTGGGTGAGTGATTGTGAGCAGGTGAGTGATTGAGTGTGAGACTGAGTGGTGAAGAATTGGTACTTTTGAAGGTTGAGGTAATAAAGGGTATGTATGTAGTGGACATGTGCAGGGAGACTGAGTGGTGAGAATAGAGTAAAGCAGGAAACGGGGGAGAAGGAAACAAATAGAAATATAAGCTAACAACAAGAATGAGCGACAGATTGCGTGCCTTTAAGGGAAGAGAAAGCTGGTTGATAATGTCTAAGGTCAGGCTGAGGTTCTGTAGATTCACTATTTGGAAAAGAATTTAAGGATAAAAACAGAAAATGCTCGAAATACTCAGCTGGTCTGGTGGCATTTGTGGAGGGAGAATTAGTGTTTCAGGTCAATGACTTTTCATCTGAACTAATCTTTGGGATGTTGATTTGAAATGTTAGCTCTGTTTTTCTCTCCACACATGCTGCCAGACCTGCAGAGTATTTCCAGCATTTTCAGTCTTCATTCCAAGTTTATGGCATCCACAGTATTTTGCTTTTGAAGAATTTAAGGATGGCATTTTTGGCCAGTTTTTGAAGTTCAATATATATTATATGTTATGGGTGACAAACTGAGCTTTAATTTCTGAAGTTAATAAATGGTAAATGAAAGACTGCGCAATATAACAGGAAGTTAACAATGCTGTTAATGTCATTAAAATCTGTAGCTAAAAACTAGTAAAAGGAATAATTGTTTGGTACAAAAGTATAATTATAACGTTATAATTGTCTTTAATGTTGAATCAATCCAATTTTTTTTAATGCCCAATCTCATCCGATCTTGAGAAGCTAAGCAGAGCCTGGCCTGCTTGGTATTTGGGAATACTAGGTGCAGTTGGTTTTAGCTGCCAGCAGAGGCTGCTCTCAGCTCTGTGCACTCACACTGGCTTTAATTAATCACCAAGCTACTTTGCTACTTGCTGTTGTGTGTCTCTCTTGTCTTGTCTGTCTTGTTTGTCTCTCTCCCTGTTCCCCTCTGTCTTTCTCTAACTCTCTCCCTCTCTCTCTTTCACTCTGTTTGTGTGTCTCTCGTCAACTCTTGCTCCTGTTCTTTAGGGACACATAGGAACATAGGACTTAGCAGCAGGAGTAGGTGATTCGGCCCTTCGAGCCCACTTCGCCATTCAACTAGATCATGGCTGATCTGGTTATGGTCTCAACTCCACTTTCCTGTCTGCCCCCCATAACTCTTGACTCCCTTGTCTAGCAACGATCTATTTAAGACAACCTTGAATAAATTCGATGACCTAGGGCAGAATCGTCCCAGATTTGCGCTAAGTGCAGTAGCGGGTAAAACAACCCGCGATGGCGAGTTTTCACACCGTATTGTCCCAAACCCAACACACGACTTATGCATTCTCGGGAAACATGTCATTTTGATGGTGGGCGGGCTCTCATTCACCCACCACACTATCACCTCGCCGCTTCATCACGCCGGGCGCCATATTTAAAGTCCAGCTACGTGCACACATCCCAGTGCTTCCAGCCCATGACTGCTGCAGGGAAGATGTCCCCAAAAGGCAAAAAGACTGCAGCCCCCAGGTTTAGAGACGCGTCACTGGAACGCCTTTTGGATGCCGTGGAGACCAGCCCTGATGTCCTCTACCCCCGCTCTGGCCGCAAATCGGCAGCGGCATGACCAACCAGGCTTGGGAGGCGGTGGCAGCGGTGGTCAGCGCCAACACCCTTCAAAAGAGGAGAGCCACCCAGTGCCACAACAGGATGAATGATCTCCTCCGTTCCGCCAGGGTAAGTCACTCTTGTCACACTCTCAACTCACACACTCACAAACCTATCACACATCCACAGGGCCCTCATTCACTGCCAGTTCAAGGGACATCACCATTCACTCTCTCACACACACCATCATTATCCTCATCCCATCCATGGGACCACTCACCACCCACACATGCCAGGCATACTGGCCTGACAGGCATCCTGCTTACACTCTCTCCATCTCTATTCATGCAGGACAAGCTGGCACACAATAACAGGGAGAGATCGCAGACTGGTGGAGGAATGCCTGAAATCAAGGTCCTCATGGACTTTGAAAACAGAGTCACCCAGCTGGCTGGTAACAATCTGGACCAGTCCTGTGCTGACGGAGAGGTTGGCAGTGCTCACCAAGTGAGGGTCCAGCAATGAAACATCCATCAGACACCATTCTGTGCATGATGTGTCCTGTTTCACAGGCCACCGCCATGCACTAATTATCTCCCCTTGCTTCCACAGACGCATCTGGGAAACAGTCGATGGAGTCCATGACCCAGGGCCTCCAATCAAGACTCGAAGAAACCTCTGAAGAGGAATCTGAAGGCATCCTCCTTGAAATCCCATCACAGCACTCACCCATGCCCTCCACCAGACCTGGAGGCCTCTCGGCCTCCTTTCAGAGTCCTGCTGTGTGGCAGTGGCACCCTCCTCGGTGGGACCTGGCTTTAGAGTAGCCCCAGGATCACAATCTGGTGAGCACATCGCACTGTTTGATCCACAGCAGGGGGAAGCAGGGACTTCCCAGGTCTCTGGCACTCACAGGACTGCTGGAGGCCAGAACTTTCCTGAGTCCAAGTCAGATGGAGTGCGTTAATATTTACACGGGGTCTCCCGGAGTGTTTTAATATTTACAGGTGTTCTTCGGGAGCGTAATAATATTTACAGCATCTCTGGGAGTGTGTTAATATTTACAGGGGTTCTCCGGAAGTGTAATAATATTTACAGTGTCTCTGGGAGTGAGTTAATATTTACAGGGGTTCTCCGGGAGTGTAATAATATTTACAGGGGACTCCGGGAGTGTGTTACTACTTACAGGGGTTCTCCAGGAGTGTGCTAATATTTACAGGGGCTCCCCGGGAGTGTGTTAATATTTACAGGGGCTCCCCGGGAGTGGGTTACTATTTACAGGGGGTCTCGCGGAGTGTGTTAATATTTACAGGGGGTCTTGGGGAGTGTGTTAATATTTACAGGGACTCCCAGGAAGTATGTTAATATTTACAGGGGGTCTTGGGGAGTGTGTTGATATTTACAGGGGTTCTCCGGGAGTGTGTTAATATTTACAGGGGGTCTTGGGGAGTGTGTTAATATTTACAGGGGCTCCCCGGGAGTGGGTTACTATTTACAGGGGGTCTCGCGGAGTGTGTTAATATTTACAGGGGGTCTTGGGGAGTGTGTTAATATTTACAGGGACTCCCAGGAAGTATGTTAATATTTACAGGGGGTCTTGGGGAGTGTGTTAATATTTACAGGGGTTCTCCGGGAGTGTGTTAATATTTACAGGGGGTCTTGGGGAGTGTGTTAATATTTACAGGGGCTCCCCGGGATTGTGCTAATATTTACAGGGGGTCTCGGGGAGTGTGTTAATATTTACATGGGCTCTGGACTCGGTCATGTCACAGTTGCTGGAGCTGCAAAGGCAAGCTCAGGAACATCAGGAAGGGATGTCCGCTGCACTTCCCAGATTGCAAGGCACGATGGAGGAGTGCACCCATCTTCAGGCTGAGGTGATAGCGCGGCATGTCAATGCACCGAGGTCAACACAGTAGAATAGTGGCTGCCATGGAGAACTTGGTCCAGGATGTTGCTCCTGCATTGCTGCATGGGCTCAGCTCTGTCACTGAGGCCATAGTTAACCTCCAACAGTGTTTACATGAGAGGGGTGTAGGGATCTCACTCCAGCTACCCCTTCTCCTCAAGGAGTCAGTCTGGGGCCCTTGGACATACACAGGATGGAGGATCAGCAGGTGTTCCCCTCCGGGGCCATCCACCCAGGTGACTCCGAGAGTGTCCGATCCATCCAAATCCCCTCTTCCTGTGACCTCAGCAGCTCCAGGTCCACAGGCCGAGGAGGGTGCCACTGCAACACAGCAGGACCTCAGCCCTCCAGAGGATGCCCGCCAAGGTCATCACAGACTGGACATTGCAGTCAGCAGGCTGCCTCCACCTTCATTGTAGATGTCTGGGAAGCACCAAGACGTACTGGCAGGGTTAGGAAAGTTAAGAAGATGTAGTTGCACAATCTGTGTATGGGTGTTATTCACTTGTACATATTGTTCACTATTGTCAATAAACTCCCAAGAATGTCTCCCTGTCTATGACTCCCTGTTCTGATGAGCAATGTTCATGTCACTCAGATGTGAAACCTTTCTGCACAAGATAAAGACAGGTGTCTCAGTCCAGGGCCTCTTCCCTGTGCTTTGTGCAGCCTTCAGACCAATGGTCCGGCCTCACACTCCCTGGACACATTACTGATGTCTGCACCTCGATGCCGTTGGTCATTGCTGCCAGAATATCATGAGCAGGCATCACAGAGTTCCGTCATTCTCTCTGTGTGCTCTTAGCACCTTTGAGGTGGGGCTGGCCCCCATCTCTTCAGCACCTGTGACCAGTGATGCTGTGCTCCTGAAGGGGTCAGGTGCTGAAGGCGGGCAAAAGATCAGGTGCTCCTAAAGTTTCATGGCTGTGTCATTATGATATGACCCTGATCACAGAGCGCAAGTGAGCTGCCCTCAGCCAGTCAGAAGTCAGACATTCACAGAGGCTATGTGAAGATCCACGGAGTGTCCTCACTGCATGTTATCATGGTCCTGCAATCGAGTGACTATTAGGGCCTCCACTGCGTCTCCATGACAGGAGCATTATCACACAGGGTATGTGCACTGCCATCAGCCAGACTGGAGTCAAATGTTCACAGATGCAATGTGAGGATCTATGGGGTCCCCTCACTGTATGTCGTCATCATCCTCCACAAATCTAGCAGCTATGACGGCCTCCCGAGTGCACCTGCCTCATCTGGTCACCTCCTCACCCTCATACCTGTTGGCATCCTCCTCATCTGAGGGGGCCTTCAGCTCCTCCATCTCCTCCTCAGCCAGCTCCCCTCCCTGTTGCAGCGCCAGGTTGTAAAGGGCACAGCAGGCGACGACAATGTGTGACACCCTCTGTGGACTATATTGCAGGGCTCCACCAGACTGATTCAGGCGCTGGAACCTCATTTTCAGCATCCCAATGGTCTGCTCCACCGAGTTGCGAGTTGCAGCATCAGCCTCATTATACCGTCACTCTGCTGCAGTCTGAGGCCGCCACACGGGTGTCATCAGCCACATCCTCTGCGGGTAGCCCTTGTCCCCAAGGAGCCAAACTTGCAACTTCTGCGGACCCTGGAATACATAAGGGATCTGTGACCGACAGAGATGTAGGAGTCATGCACACTCCCTGGAAACCGTGCGCAGACCTGCAGGATGCATTTCTGGTGGTCGCACACCAGCTGCACATTCAGCAAATGGAATCGCTTGTGGTTGATGTAGACCACGTGTTGGGGCGGAGACCTGAGCACCACGTGAGTGCAGTTAATCACACCTTGAACCTGTGGGAAACCTGAGAGCTGGGTGAATCCAATCACTCTTGCATCCTGCCTGTCCTGGTCCCGGGTGAAATGCACTGTGTTGTGTGCCCTCGCGAAGATGGCATCCGTGACCTCGGATGCATTTGTGGGTGGTGGCTTGTGATATGCCACAGAGGTCACCTGTGGAGCCCTGAAAGGAGCCACTGGCGTAGAAATTGAGCGCCACTGTCAATTTCACGGCCACTGGCAGTGGATGCCTTCCATGTCCCTGTGGCACCAAATCCTGCAGTAGCTGGCAGATGTGACTGACCAGTTCCCTAGACATGCGCAGTCTTCAGTGACACTGGTCCTCAGTCATCTTCAGGAATGAAAGGCCGAGTCTATAGACCCAGGGTCTATAGACCAGCGACAGCTCACTGTGGATTTCAGCCTCATGCACGGGAGTCCCAGCCGCCTCTTCTTCCTGAAGGTGCTACTCCTCCCTCTGTGCAGCCAAGCGCCTCAGTCGCTTACTCCTCCATCGTCTTTGCTCTCTGTACACCACGAGGCATACAGCTAGTTCACCAGCCTCTTTGATCCTGATGTACTCCTCCTGCAGGATGAAAGAGAGAGACATGTGCGTTAGCATGGGCATACGAAAAACCTGCCCTGGTTAAGTGTGAAGTCCCCTTAACGCATTGCGAAAAGTGCTGGCCACCACTTGGATGGCCAGAGGTTAGTGCACTGCATAACTGCCCGAAACCCCACCCACCTCTGCCCCACTCCACCTGACTGATTGGCGGCAGCTTTGTCCACTGGACTGCATGCTGTGCTCTCAGCTCAGGCACAGGCATTCTCCTAACCCACACTGCAAGGCTGCGCTGTTAGTTCGAACCATCGGGGAGACTGGTCCAAACCTGAATGATAACATTGCAAGGGGCTGTGAGCACCTCCACCAGTGACTGCTCCATTGCCGGCGTTAGCAAGGAGATTGTACAATGTGCACAGTCGTCCAATTGTTCTGCAGTCCACTAAAACACTCATTAGTTTGCAGTCTATATTTGAGAGGTGTAAAGCTCTGGCGCACTTGGTGACTTTTTGGTGCTTCTGTGTTGCTTGAGTGGGCAGATAAGCTAGAGGCCCGACTCCAATCATCTCAATGGCTGCGCCTGAACTGTCTCAGTTGCAGAGGAATGGTCACTTTATATAAGGCGTCCCTAATGCATGCTCGCTCCCTTGCCCACCCTACCCCCACCCCGAATGCTTGTGCGCTACATTCAACCACAGTGCAGCCCTAGCTTCCCGCCCCAAGTCACCTCAACCACAGGGCTGCCTTTGCCCGAACCACCCGCAACATGTCTGAAGCTTGAAGTCCAACAGGTGACCTTGGTGAGTGCTGCGCAATGTTACTGTGCACTCACCTCAAAGTTCCCCTCAAAGTGCAGCCCGCTAAGTGCATGCCTTTTATATGCTGTTGTGAAACACATCGGCGTGCTTTCTCGCCAACGTTGGCCGACGATCCAGCGGCAGAGGGGAATGATTCCGGCGGGCAGGCCTAATAATGATGTGCAGATTTATTACGATGAGGTTCCCAACGTCAGATGGCGGGAAAACCATTGGCAGGCTGAGTGGATGATCACAAACTGGTTTCACGCCGTCGTGAAACTGATCACACCATATTGTCTTCTCATGCCACCGAACACGCCCGACACCGGCGGGCATGGAAAATCCTGGCACTGGCCTCCACAGCTTTCGAGGGAAGAGAATTCCACATTCTAAGCACCCTCTGAGAGAAAAGATTCTCTTCATCTCCGTCCTAAAAGAGAGACCTCTTATCTCAAACTGCATCCCTTAGTTCTAGTCTCTCCCTTAAGAGGAAACATCCTCCCGCTATCCACCCAATGAAATCCCCTTAGGATCTAATATATTTCAATAAGATCACCTCTCATTCTTCTAAGTTCCAATGGGTCCAGGTCCAACCTGTTCAACCTTTCTTCATAAGATAAGCCCTTCATCCCAGGAATGAGCCGAGTGAACCTTCTCTGGATTGCTTCCAACACAATTTTATCCTTTTTTTTCAAATAAAGAGACCAAAACTGTATACAGTATTCCAGATGTGAGGCGGAATCATCCGTGCCCGCTGGCATTGGGCATGTTCGGTTGCATGAGCGGACAATATAGCGAGAAGGCCAAAAATCAGTTTCACAACATCATGAAGCCAGTTTGCAATCGGCCGTTCTGCCCGCCAATGGCGAGCTGCATTCCTCGTTATCGGACGTTGGGAACCTCATTGTAATACATTAGCATACATTATAAGGTTAGCCGCCAGACTCATTCCCTGCACCACCACCCCCCCCTCCCGCCCCTGCCGGCCCGTTAGATCATCCGCCCACGTCGGCGGTGTTATGACACAGCAGTTTGGTAAAGCTGAGTTATTTCAAAATCCCAGAAGGAAACTTTAAACAACTGTCATAACCTATATTTTTAAGAGTTATGTTTGAGAGGCAAGTCTGAATTCGGGAATAAGACCATCAGTTCTCGAGAGGTTTTTATATTGAACTAAATGAAACATTTTATTAAGTTACAACACATTAAACACATACACATGGTTACAGGCAAAGCATTTTCACCTTACGAATTCAAAATGAGGTTCCTTTCACTTTGGTTCCTTTGCAGACACAGTTGTAGGCTTACAGGCTTTGATCTTACACACAAACCTGCTATCGGTTATTCCTAGCACATCTCATTGAATGTAAATTCTCATTGTATCACCAGCCCCTTTGAACTCCACCTCTTCTAACAATAAAACCCCTTTCATAGTACCAATTTTATTAGTAATATAAACATTGCTTGGTCTCTGCTAGCTAGGTGCCAGATTTCACTCCCCTCCTTGAATGCTCTATTCAACAAAATGCAAACGCGCTCTACCTCTCTTACATCTCAAAGCTAGTACACATCAAAGCACCCAGACTAACTGGCTTTAATCCAATTAAGACACACCCACAGACTAACCCTCCATTTTTATTAAAAAATTTCCAATAACATTATATAATAGATTCATGACAGTGGGGAAACATGCAGGTATAGAACATGTCTTCACAACTGCGACGTGCAGAAGTTTGGACTTACCTGCCAGGTACTTGCTCACATCGGAGGAGCAGAAGATGCTGGAGCCCAACAGCAATGGAGTCTTGGAGGAACATCCATGGCATGCTGGGTGGATTCTCATGGACATGGCTCTGCTGCGAAGCAGCTCACGGAAGTCGGATAGTAGCTGTTGATGCTCACAACGGACGATGGTCGTGGGGGTGGGAGAGGAAGGTCGAGTATCAGATGGGAAAGGAGGAGGTTTCAGAAGGGTGAGGTTGGAAGGGGGGAAGGAAGGTGTTGGGGGGGGTGAAGTTGGGAGGAGGGTAATGAAGTGTCGGGGGTGGGGTGAGGTTGGGAGGAGGGGAATGAAGGTGTGGGGAGGTGAGGTTGGGAGTGGGGGAATGAAGGTGTCGAGGGTGGGGGTGAGGTTGGGAGTGGGGGAATGAAGGTGTTGAGGGTGGGGGTGAGGTTGGGAGGGGCAGGGAATGAAGGTGTCGGGGGGCTGAGGTTGGGGGGGAATGAAGATGTCAGGGCATGGTTGGGAGTGGGGGGAGGGATTATGGGGGGAGGAGAGGGTAACAGAGGAGAAGACAGCAACTGGGGAGGTAGGTGCAAGGGGGTGTAAGGTATAAGAAAAGGGGTGTGGAGAGGGGAAGGAGTGCAGAGAGGAGTGAGTGTCAATGGGGAGGGAGGAGTGTGGAAAGGGGAGTAGAGTCCAGGGGAGGAAGGAGTGCAGAGAGGGGAGGGAGTAAGGGCGGAGGAAGAAGTGAGGCTGGAGGAAGAGGTAAGTCTGGAGGAAGGAGTCGGGGACGAATACTAAGGGCGGTGGAAGACATGAGGATGGAGGAAGGAGTCAGGAAAAGGGAAGGAGTAAGCTGGGGGGGGTGCAGTCTGGAGGGGGGGAGGACTAAGGGAGGGGAAGGGGTTCTGGGGGGGAAGGGGTTCTTGAGGGAAGGGATCTGGAGGGGGAAAGGAGTCCAGAGCGGGGAAGGGGTCCGGGGGTGGGGCATGTGCAGGTGAACGTGCAAGGGGGGGGGTCTGATAGGTTCATGTCTGCCTCCTGGGGAGCAAACTGAGAATGGGCATGATATGAAGGAATGGTGACAATGACTGAGGGCTGAGTGAGGCATTTGGGTTCGGCAGCAGTGATAGAAAGGACACCGAGGGTAGTTGGTGGGGACTTAGAGGCAGACATGCATTCAGGGGTAGGAAGGAGGAGGTCGGGGAGGTTAATGTGGATGCGGGTGGGATTTTCGGGAAGGGAGGGAATGTGGATGTTCACCTGGACATCCCCGAAGAGTTGTGGCTGGTAGGTCATGGAGGAGAGGTGGAAGGTGATGCTGGGGGCGGGGTGTGGGGTTAACTGTGATAGGGAAAAGGGAATGGGTGACTGGGGGAGGAAAAGCGACGGGGGAACTGATGAAAAATTGAGTCCAGACTATGCAGTCCAAATCGAAAGTGAATCGACAGTCATGGTGGGTGACATCAGTTGCTGCATGAGAGTGTGATCATTGGGTGGGTGGAGATTCAGGTCAGCTCAGATGGACAACTGAAAGCAAACCCCAGCAGGCAGTGTTCAAAAGGCTCAGGACATTAAGTGTGATATGTGAAGGATACGAGTGCGTGTGAGAATGCTTGCACAAGGATCTGAAAAACACTCCCACACTCACACTTTTCCCTCCAGAATCACTCGTGCACCAGCTGCTCCCTCTGCGGTGACAGAGGATGAGGTTGAGGGGCTCACAGGCAGGTCTTCCAGCCTGTTTATTTCCAGTTCTTCAATAGAGGAGGTGTCCTCTTGGCTACAGATGAGGACCTGGATAGAGCTGAGGGACTGGCTGGCTGAGGGTATTGGTCGCTTGGCAGAGCTCCTTGTGAACCAAAGTAAAGATAATTAGTGCATGGCAGCACAGTCAAAGCAGGAGAGGGAGCACTCACAGTTGCAGTGAGGGAGCGATGATGCGGTGCAGGATCCTCATGTGGGTGTTCACCACAGACCTCAAAATCGCCGCAGGCATGGTCCATGTCCTCACCAGTTAGTGCACGCTCCTCAAAGTGAATGGGGGGTCTAATGTGGGCCACTCCACCAACGGTCTGGGACCTCTCCCTGCTGATATGAGCAGGCTACTCCTGCATGGAAACAGATGGAGAGAGTGTGAGCAGGACACATGGCGCTCGTAGAATGTTTGTGTGGTGAGCGGAGCCATGGACAGGACGTGGACATGAGCTCAAGAGGATATAAGCCTGATGGAGATGTGAGGGTGTGCGTGAGAGTTAGTGGTGTTGTCCCTTGAGGTGTGAGATCCTTGTGGATGTGTGTTGGGTTTGTGAGTGTGTGAGTTGAGAGTGATGAGAAGAATGAGTTATACTGGCAGAATTGATGAGCCCATTCATCCTGTAGCGGTACTGGGTGGCTGTCCTCTTTGGAAGGGCACTGGCGTTGACCACCATTGCCCCTGCCTGCCATGCTGGACTGACGATGCCACTGCTCTTCCTGTGGCCAGAGTGGGGGTAGAGGACACTGTGGTAGACCTCCATGGAGTGACGCGTCATTTAACCTGGGATCTGCAGTCTTTTTGCGTTTTGTAGATGTCTTCCCTGCAGTAGCCGTGGGCTGGAGGCACTGAGATGTATGCGCGCAGCTGGACTTAAATATGGTGCCTGGTATGATGAAGTGGCGAGGTGATGGCGTGGCGGGCGAATGAGAGCCCGCTTGCCATGGAAACAGCGTGTTTCCCAGGAATGCATAACTAATGCAGCGGGTCTGGGATGATACGAAGTGAAAAGCCGCCATTGCGGCTGGTGGGTAAAATGTCGTTTTACCTGCCCACGACCGCACTTAGTGCAAATGTGGGATAATTCCACTGTGGTCTCACGAGGGCCCTGTACAGCTGCAGTAAAACTTCCCTACATTTATATTCCATTCCCCTTCTAATAAACACCAACATTCCATTTACCTTGCTAATCACTTACTAACTTTTTGTGATTCATGCACCAAGATACCCAGATCCCTCTGTGCCATCTCGTTCTGCAATCTCTCTCTATTTATACTGCTTTTCTATTCTTCCTGCCAAAGTGAACAAATTCACATTTCCCACATCATACTGCATCTGCCAATTTTTTTTCCCCACATAGTTAACCTGTCCATATCCTTTTGCAGACTCTCAACCTCCTCTTGACTTTCCTACCTACCTTGGTGCCATCAGCAAAATTAGCTGCCATACATTCGGTCCCTTCATCCAAGTCACTGATATAGATTGTAAATAGTTGAGGCCCCAGCACTGACCCCTGTGGCACTCTACTAGTTACAGCTTGCCAACCTGAGAAAGACCCATTTATTGTTATGCTCTGCTTCCTGTCAGCTAACCAATCCTTTATCCATGCTAAAATGTTACCCCCTACATCATATTTTCTTATCTTGTGTAGTAACCTTTGATGTGATGCCTTATCAAAAGCCTTTCGGAAATCTAAGTACACCACGTCTACACATTTCCCTTTATCCACCTTGCTTGTTACTTCTTCATAAAACTCTAACAAATTAGTTGAACACAATTTCCTTTTCACAAAGCCAGGTTGACTCTGCCTGATCATGTTATGATTTTCTAAGTATCCGGCTATAACTTCCTCAATAATGGATTCTAGCAATTTCCTTATGACAGACGTTGGGCTAACTGGCCTGTAGTTTCCTACTTTCTGTCTCCCTCCCTTCTTGAAAAAAGGTGTTACATGAGCTATTTTCCCTTTCAGAATCTAAGGAATTTTAGAAGATTATAACCCAGGCATCTACTGTCTCTGCAGCTATTTCTTTTAAGACCCTAGGATGCAGGCCATCTAGTTCTGGGGAGTTGTCAGGTCTAATAGCTTTCCCAGCACATTATCCCTAGTGCTGGTAATAGTTCTAAGTCGCTCCCTACCATTCACCCCTTGATTTTCAAGTATCTTTGGGAAGTTTTCCAAGTCTTCTACAACGAAGACAGATACAAAATACTTGGCTCTGCCATCTCCTTGTTTCCCCATTATCAATTCCCCTGACTCACTCTGGAGAGGACCAGCACTAGGTTTAGTTCCTCTTTTTCTACTTAAATACTTATAGAAACTCTTACTATCTGTTTTTATATTACTAGCTAACTTCTGCTCATACTCTGTTTTCTCTCTCTTTATTTTTTAGTCAATCTTTGCTGCTTCTTAAAATCTGACCAATCTTCTAACCTACCACTAAGCTCTGCAAATTTGTACAGAACTTCTTTCAATTTGATAATACCCTTAACTTCGTTGTTCAGCCTTGGATGGGGCATCCTTTTCAAAGAGTCTTTCTTTCTCACTGGGATAAATCTTTGCCGAGAGTCATTAAATATCACCTTAAATTCTGCCATTGCATCTCTACTCTTTACGGTCCTACCTTTTAACCTAGTTTTCCAGTTCACTTTGGCTAGCTCTGCCTTCATGCCCTTATGTTATACACTTATATTCAAGTTTAAAACACTACTCTTAGAACCACACTTCTCCCCTTCAAACTGAACATGAATTTCTATCATGTTATACTTGCTGTCAACTAAAGGCTCCTTTACCATGAGGTTATTGATTAATCCTGTCTCATTGCTTAATACCAGGTCTAGAATAGCCTGCTATAATAAATGCTGGAAACACTCAGCAGGTCTGACAGCATCTGTGGAGAGAGAAACAGAGTTAATGTTTGTTCAGAGCTGAAGAAGGGTCATACAGACTCGAAATGTTAACTCTGTTTCTCTCTCCACAGATGCTGTCAGACCTGCTGAGTTTTTCCAGCATTTTTAGATTTCCAGCATCTGCAGTATTTTGCTTTTATCCAAATAGCCTGCTTCCTGGTTGACTCTAGAATGTACTGCTACAAGAAATTCTCCTGAATTCTCTCTGTAAATTCATTTTCCAGGATACCTTTGCCAATCTGATTCAGCCAATATACATGTAAAGTAAATTCACCAATGATTATTGCAGTACCTTTCTTACACGGCCCATATATTTCTTCCTGTCCTAACATGTAACTCCTGTTGGCGGGTCTATAAACTACTCCCACAAGTGACCTCTTACCTTTCCTATTCTACCCAAACTGATTCTACATCTTGCTCTTTTAAGCTACAGTCATCTCTCATTACTGTACTAATGACATCCTTAATTAACAAGACTACCCCACCATCTTTTCCTGGCTTCCTATCTTTTTGAAATGTTAAATGCCCTTCAATATTCAGGTCCCAGCTTTGGTCACCCTTTCTTTCTCTTTCTCTGCCTGTCTCTCTCTCTCTCTTTCTTTCCTTTGCTCATCTATTGTACATTCTCCTGCTACCAGACAAAACGAAGAGGGTTGAAATATAGTAAATGAAAAACAAAGAAAATAAGTTAGCCAAAAAGCAGCAAGTCTTTAGTTAAAGAAAATCAAAGCAGGCTACTGCCCACTGAAATGATTCTAAAATTATCCCCAATCCATCTGATCTCAGAAACTACGCAGAGTCAGGCCTGAATAGTGTTTGCTTGGGAGACTGCCTGGGCATACCAGGTGCTGTAGGCTTTTCTTGTCAGCAGAGGTTACTTGGTGTTCTGCAGGTTGACAATGCCTTCATTCAGCAATCCCTGGGCTATTCTCTCTCTCTCTTGTATGCTTGCTCTTCTCTCTCGCTATGTCTCTCCCTCACATTCTCTTGCTCTTGCTCACTCACTATCCTCACTTGCTCAATCTCTCTCCCTTTAATCTTTCTCTCTCTCACTCGCTCCCACTCGCCCTCTCTAACGCTCTTATTTTCTCTGTTGCTCCCTTTCTTGGTCTCTCCCATGCTCTCTGGCTCCCACTCTTTTTCTCACTCTCTTGCTCTTTCGCTCTTGCTCTCTCTCTTTTTCTGTCTCTCTCTTGCTCCATCCCTCTCACATCCTCTCGCTCTTTCACACACTCACTCTCTCTGACTATTTTGCTGTCTCTCTATTGCTTTCTCCCACTCTGTCTCTCAATCTCACTCTCTCCCATCCTCTATCTCTGGCTCTCTTTCTTGCTCTCTCTCTGTCTCATTCTCTCTGTCTCTTGCTCGCTTTCGTGCTCTCTCCCACATTCTCTTGGTCTTTTGCTCTTACTCTCTCTGTCTCCCTCTCTCTCTCACAGTCACTTTCCTCAGGTCAGTTATTGGCATATTATCCTGCTGGGTAGACCCTCTGGCCAAGTCAGGGCCTCGACCCATTTGCAGAAAGGCCAGCATCTTTTTCCAACAATTAATTTTAGGTCAGAATTTGACAGATCGGTGAAACAAGAGCCTCTGAAAAAAAATTATTCCACAGATGAGCATGGTTGAGGTCTGATCATGTTGAGAAATAGATATGCTATTTTTTTCTGTGAAAAAGATTTCTATTTATTTTCATCGTTAAATTTATAAGATGAATATGTGCATTGATTTTTTTTTACCTTTCCCTCTTTTCTTCAGATTCTCCATCACAAATCATCTTCTTAAATTGCCCTTCCCATCTCCTCCACCCTCATGCCCAGCAACAAGTGTAAGGAGCATATGGACTTTTTTGCCACCAAGAGGAATCCTATCCATTCAACCTTGTCTGCTGCTCCCTTCACTCCCCCTAGCCCACCAGACAAAAATTTCCCTCATGTTCCCTGCTGCCCTAGCCCTGAACTCACATCGTTCTCTAGTTTCTATCCCATCTTCTGCCTTGTTGTCTCCAAACTCATCCTGTTCATGAGACCCATTCCCGGCTCACCCGATCCTAAAACGACCAAACTGCTGACCACTCAGCTTCACTTTCTGGGCTCCACGTTAGTTGATATTGTTAACAGCTCGCTCTCCTCAGGTGCTGTCCCCACCCCCACTTCAGATCTGTCATCACCACTGCTCTCCTCAAAAAAAAACACCATTGACCCCTAAAAACTACTGCCCATCTCCAACTTCCCTTTCCTCCCCAAATTAGCTGAAAGTACCTTCACCTCCCAAATCCTTTCTTCCCTGCAGCTGCATCACGAGTCCTCCACCTGCTACTGGATGAATACCAATGGTGGTGGGATGAGGCCCTCTGGTGGGCATTAATTGCCCATTTAAGGGCTGCAATTGGTGGTGGGGTGGGAAGGCAGCCTATGAGCCTTCCCGCCACAGACTTAATTGGGGCAGAGGAGGGTGGGCAGCACAGTTCCCACCCACCACCCTCCTGTCTGACTAAATGCCACCCGCCACCAAACTTGCTACGAGGGAGGGCATTAAATTCCAAACATTGAGTGCTAATTCTCTCAATGTAAGTGGCTAGTTCAGCAGTAACTTTTCCATTGATCACCCAATTGTGCTTCCCTTGAGCGCACCCTAGCCCATCTAAATAAACAGAAAATGCAAACTTAGTAATTTCCTACAAGCATATTAAAAATGCATTACTTTAACTCAGATTGAAAATATAAACTGTGCTCTGAGATTCATTTGATGTATAACTCAATATATAGCTCAAACAACCCAGTTCTGTTAAAAACAATGTAGGATTGTTTGTGAGATGAGATTGTGTTGTGCAGCAGTAGTGCAGTGTAAAGTTCCTTTCTCTGCTACTTTAACTGGAGGCCTATTACATTTATCTTAAAAAGGTTAATTTCTTTGTTAAATCGAGAAACAAAGAATATCATACAAATGCCTTCTTAAAATAATCATTCTCAAACTGTGGTTGTCACTCACTGTCAAAGCCATCATTATTGCACGTCCCTAATTGCCCAATGCAAAGGTAGTGGTGGGCCTTCTTGAACCGCTGTGGTCCTTGTGGTGAAGGCGTTCCCGCATTAAGGTAAGGAGTTCTGCGATTTTGACCTAGTGACAATGCTGAAATGCATCATGCAGATAGCACACATTTTAGCTATGGTGCGCTGATGGTGAAGGGAGTGTATGTGTAGGAGTGGATGAGCTATTAATTAAGCGTACTGCTTCGTCCTGGATGGTGTCAACCTTCTTAAATGTTGCTGCAGCTTCACCCATCCAGGCAAGTGGAGATTATTCCATCACACTCCTGCTTTTTGACTTATTGATGGTGCAGTGGCTTTGTGGAGTCAGGAGGTGAGCTGCTTACAGCAGGATACCCAAACTCTGACCTGCTGTAGTAGCCACAGCATTTTCATGGCTGGCCTAGTTGAGTTTCTGGTCAATGGCAACCCCCAGGTTGTTGATAGTGGGAAATTTAGGGATGATAATATCATTGAATGTCAAGGGGAGGTGGTTAGACTTTCTCTTGTTGGCAATACTTATTCCCTGGCATTGGGCTAATAAATGGCCGTATGCCATTTATCAGCCCAAGTCTGGATGTTATCCAAGTCTTGCTGCATGAACTTAGAGAACTCAGGAAGCTTATCCTTGTATTCAAATCCCTTCACAGCATCTCACCCCTCCAACCCTATGACCCTCCAAGATCTCTGCGGTCTTCCAACTCCGATCTTTTGTACAACACTGATTTCTATCTCCTCACCATGGCAGCCTTGCCTTTAGCCATTTGAGCTCCAAACTCTGGAATTTCCTTTGTAAATATCTCCACTTCTGCACCTCCCTCTTTGGCTGGATCTCAATTTTTGTCTGAGTACACCTCTGTGAAGCACTTTGGGAATTTTTACCAGGTTAAAGGCACTTTATAAATGCAAGTTGCTGAAATTGTCCAACATAACAATTTAACATCTATTTGTGTTCCAGGGCACAGAAATTCGCCAACACATTGCTTGGGTCCATTTTTAAACAGTGGCTGTATTTTAAACTCTTGACTTCCTTCTTTTTTCCCTCAGTTTGCAAGCTTTTAACCACATCAGCTCATTGCTGCTTCTCATGTTTAACCTCAGTGGTTCTGAGCTTTAGGCCTTGGCTGCTCCGTCTCGGTCCCGCAAGACCTAAAAAAGGAAGAGACTTCTGGTTCTTTAAATGAAAACCAAAAATAATGGCTGCCTGTGCTCAAAAATATTCTAATATAGATTTATCTGATAACTGGATGGTGATATCAAAAATTTTTAAAAACCCTTTTTCTCAATGCAGAATGAGAAATAAAATGAGACAACTTTACAAAAATCAACTCCCCACCCCCACTAAACAGAAATAAAATTGAACATCAAAAATGTTTGAGTGAAACACAAAATGTTTAATGGAAAGTGTAATGACAAAGTTTTTAACATCAGTAATGATTGCAGAATACATTAGGACAGTTTAGCCTTCCAGGCGTTTTAGAGTCTGATGGATTTTTTTCTGAACTCTATCCCATTTGGGACAGCCTGGGGAATATTCTAAATTGGAGAAAAGTTGCTGGAAGACACCGGCAATGTTTGGAGGTCAGAGATATGATTTTAAAGATTGCTCCATGTGTTATTCATTTTAATCACTTGGCATATTTTTATTTTAGTTCATTTACTCTTTCCCCCCGCCCCCTTCCTCTCCCAAAGACATATGTTGAAAAGATCTCTCCTGATTTCACTCCTAATTGACCTAGCTCTAATTTTAAGATTGTGCCCCTTTGGGGTCCCCCACTACATTACCACAGCGACTATGCTTCAAAAATACTTCATGGCTTTAAAACACTTTGGGTTGTCCTGAGGTCACTAGAGGTCCAATATAAATGCAAGTTATTTATTTTTTTCCATGATCCACTTAATGAATAAATATCATATTTAATATGGAAATTGCTAGATGATACCAAGGCCCATCTAGATTGCTCCCTGATAATGTCTTCCTTATGTAATTCTTTTTACTCTCCAGCTTTATTGCTGCAGTTTGGCTCTGGAGATGCCTCCTCTCCATAGCTCACCTAAGCTTATAACCACATCACCTTTGTAAGTATAGATAATGAGTGTCGGCAGACTAATTGAATAAAGATGGGATTGCAGCCAAGTACAAGCCCTGGGTCTCCCGCTTAGGGTTGGTGGTCAGGCGCTGGTGTGCCTTCGCACCCAGGTGGCAACTTTCCGCCTTCAAACCCTGCAGCAATACCTTTACGTTGAGCCTCCTCTGAGATGGTGTGCCCTGGCGACGTATTTCTTCCGCCAGGTGCACGGCCTGAATTATGACATGCAGCTCCTGTTTATAGAGCAGAGGGGCCTCGGGGGCTCCTTACAGGCGTTGCCCGTCTTTTACCAGGACCTGATCAAAGTCTGGAACGTGGTCGCCTCGCGACGCAGCTCTCCCCCGTCAGGAGTAGCGGCTATCATCAGAGAGCCGCTGCTCAGGAATCTGCCCCTCCTTCCCTTTCAGTGGCTGGCGGAGAGGAGGGCTGTGGCTGCCGGGGTGACCAGGATCGGGGACGTGCTGGGTGGCGGAGGACTGGGCTGGATGCTCCCGCAGGAGTTGGCGCGCCGCGTGTCAGTGAGTGTCCAGGTCGCAGCCGATGCCATCCAAGACCTAAGGATGGTCGTGCCCGGACCCGAAGTCATTTTAGGTCTCGAGGTGGCCCAGGTGCGCGGTGGTCTTCCGTCTGAACGTTCCCCTGTTCGGACGGAATTCCACATTGGCCCCAAGCCCCGAACCCTCCCTCGGGTGCCGGTGCCCCGCAATAATATGAGCCGCCTCGGGGACATGCCCTCCATGCCATTTGGCACGGCGCGGAGGGGTTTTCTGTAAGGACTGTTGCTGCACACCTTCCATTTTCTCGCCCTGGTCCGCCGCCCGGACACGCCCTGGCGTGCCTTGTTGCCGTCCGGCGGCAGAGGCCCCCGATGGGAGGCCCTCTAAGGAGGTGTTCTCCCTCTTTCTATCGGGGACCTGGGTTGGAGGGTGTTGCATGCAGCAGTCCCCTACAATAGAAGGATGTTCAGGTTCACGGACTCCCAGGACACTTGCCCTTTTTGCGGTCTTGTGGAGTCCGTGGACCATGCATATATAGGGTGTCTTGGGCTGCACTCCCTTTTTAGTTATTTGAAAAACCTTTTGTTGTTGTTTTGTTTGCACTTCAGTCCCACGCTCCTGATCTACGGACACCCGGTGCGGAAGGGGGTCGGGAAGGAGGAGGACCTCCTCGTGAACCTGCTCTTGGGCTTGGCCAGGTTGGCCATTAACAAGTCCAGGCAGCGGGCGATCGAGGGGGGAGTCCCGCCCGATTGTTTGTCCTTCTTCCGCGGCTACGTTCACGGCCAGGTGTCCCCGGAGAAGGAGCACGCGGTGTCTGCTGGCACCATCGAGGCCTTCCGTGCCCGGTGGGCACCGCGGGGACTGGGGTGTTTTGTTGACCCCTTTAATCACATTTTGGTTTAATGTTTGTAAGGTTCCTTTAAAGTTTTTCCTTGATTTTACAGCTGACCTGACTTAGGGGCTGTGCTTGATTTCTCCCCTGTTATTGTTAATTTAGTTAATTGTTTTAACTCTACAAGAGATACAAGGAGATACAAGCCCTGGGTCTCCCGCTTAGGGAGAGCGGTCAGGCGCTGGTGTGCCTTCGCACCCAGGTGGCGACTTTCCGCCTTCAGACCCTGCAGCAATACCTTTACGTTGAGCCTCCTCCGAGATGGTGTGCCCTGGCGACGTATTTCTTCCGCCAGGTGCACGGCCTGAATTATGACATGCAGCTCCTGTTTATACAGCAGAGGGACCTTGGTGGCTCCTTACAGGCGTTGCCCATCTTTTACCAGGACCTGATCAAAGTCTGGAACATGGTCACCTCGCGACGCAGCTCTCCCCTGTCAGGAGTAGCGGCTATCATCAGGGAACCGCTGCTCAAGAATCCGCCCCTCTGTCCCTTTCAGTGGCTGGCGGAGAGGAGGGCTGTGGCTGCCGGGGTGACCAGGATCAGGGACGTGCTGGGCTGGATTCTCCTGCAGGAATTGGCGCGTCGTGCGTCCGCGGATGTCCGGCTTGCGGCCGATGCCATTCAATACCTCAGGACGGTCGTGCTCGGACCCGAAGTCATACTGGGCCTTGAGGTGGCTCAGGTGCGTGGTGGTCTTCCGTCTGAACGTTCCCCTATTCGGACGGAATTCCACATTGGCCCCAAGCCTCAAACCCTCCCTCGGGTGCTGTTGCACTGCAATATAAGCTGCCTCGGGGAAATGCTCTCTGTGTCCTTTAGCACGGCGCAGTATGGACTGCTGCTTCACTTCCTTGCTCTTGCCTGTCGCCCGGACACACCCTGGCGTGCCTTGTTGCCGTCCGGCGGCAGAGGACCCCGTTGGCGGGCCCTCTACGGAGGTGTCCTCCCGCTTTCCATCAGCGATCTGGGGTGGAGGGTGTTGCATGCAGCAGTCCCCTACAATCATAGAATGTGTCAGTTCATAGACTCCCAGGATACCTGCCCTTTTTGTGGTCTTGTGGAGTCCGTGAACCACGTTTGTATAGGGTGTTGTAGGCTGCACTCCCTTTTCAGTTACTTAAAAAACCTTTTGTTACTGTTTTGTTTGCACTTCAGTCCCACGCTCCTGATCTACGGACACCCGGTGCGGAGGGGGTCCGGGAAGGAGCTCTCCTCGTGAACCTGCTTCTGGGCTTGGCCAAGTTAGCCATTAACAGGCCCAGGCAGCGGGTGATCGAGGGGGTCGTCCCGCCCGATTGTTTGTTCCTCTTCCGCGGCTACGTTCGCGGCCGGGTGTCCCTGGAGAGGGAGCACGGGGTGTCTGGCGGCACTGTCGAGGCCTCCATGCCCAGTGGGCACCGCGGGGATTGGGGTGCTTTGTCGACCCCCTTAATCATATTTTGATTTGATGTTTGTAAGTTTCCTTTAAACTTTGTCTTTGGTTTTACAGCTAACCTAACTTAGGGGCTGTGTTTATTTTATCCCTCATTTTGTTGATTTTGTTTAATTGTTTGACCCTGAAAGAGTTACAAGCCCTGGCGACCATTCAAGTATACTTTGCAACAGGTGTTATTAGATAGCGGTCATCTGTGGGAGCCCTGGCTGGTTACTCCCCTTCCTGAGGTCAATTCCTTACTGTTCTATGGAATTTCTACTATTGCTCAAGCTGAGAGAAGGTAACTCAAAGCATCCAACCTGGGACTTTCCTGGTCTATATAGTTCAGTACCATTTTAGGTGGTGCATTCTGGTGCTCTAGTGGTTAGGTTTTGGAGGTCTCATCTGCCAATGACCTGGATTTGATTACAGGTCATTTTTTAAAAAAGATTAAGCTAGGGTTAGACCAAGAAAGGTGGGAGGAAGCTATTGGGGCATGAACATTAGGCGAATGAACCAGTTGTGCTGTTTCTACACTGTACATTCTATGCAATATTATGTAATTCATCTCCTGAATACCACACTTTCAGGCATTGCATTCCAAACCCGAACCACTTGCTGTGTGAAAATCTTTTTTCTCACATCGCATTTGCTTCTTTTGCAAATCGCTTTAAATCTGTGCCCCTCTCCTTTTCGATCTTTTTATGAACGGGGACAGTTTCTCCTTATCTACTTTGTCCAGTCCCCTCATGATTCTGAACATCTCTATCAAATCTCCACTTGGCCTTCTCCTCTCCGAGCAGAACAGTTCCAACTTCTCCAATCTATCTTCAGAACTGAAGTTTCTCTTCCCTGTAAACCTCTTGTAAACCTCTTCTGCGCTTTCGCCAATGCGGTCACATGCTTCCTAAAGTGGGGCACTCAGAACTGTACACCATACTCCAGCAGAGATCTAAAAAGTTCAGCACAGGCTCCTGAAAAATAAACTTTAAATTGCAAATTAAATGGGAAGAAGGCCGTTCCCCTAATCTGCCCAGAGGGGGCGCTGCTGCGCACCTGTCCCCGCTCAGCGGCGATGGGCGGGGCAGGGAGGCGGCGTGGTGCACTGTGGGGGCTGTAGTCCTTTGTCCACAGCGGCTGGAGCGAGGTGGTGATTGGGAAACTACAACCCCCGGCGTGCCCCGCGGGGGAGGTAGGCTCAGTCTGGAGCGAGGAAGAGCCGGGGCCATTGGGGATAGACAGGTCTGCAGAGCGCTTTGTCCGGGTGCAGTGAGACAGGCAAGCTGCTGGTAAGTTTGGGTTAGGAGATGGGCAGCAGCATTACCACCAACTAGGCAGGAGAGGAGAGGGTTTCCTAGCTACAGCTTCCAAAAAGTTGATTTTGGGGGAAAAACTGGCTGAAGTTTTGGAGGAAAGTTGGAGGAAACTTTAAGTTTCTGCTTTCAAGGAGAACTTTTACAAACTGAATCTGATTTAAGTGCGTTGCACATATTTGACAACAATGTCCTGTGTTTCGAAAGGGATAGTGACATCAGCAAGAATATGTGTGATCAAAAATCTGGTTGTTTACAAACAAACAATAGCTGAAGAGACGGCTGGGGAGGAGGGGAGAAGGTTGAAAGGGAAGATAGGAGAGAGGGAAGGAGTAAGGGGGCATTGCATTGTCCAGGCTCGGAAGAGTGGGGTAAAAGCTTTGCTGCAAGCAGAGTATACGATTTAAACGCATCATATGTATGTTGCTAATTGTGGCAAGATTTGTGAAATGGGTCTGTGTATCCAAACGCAAAAATAACATGTTTTACCGATTGTGTTCCGTGTTGATGCTGCTGTTTACAGCTGGTGCAGTCCGAACAGAGATATACAGAGAAGTTGCAACATGGGGACAGACCAGCCTAACTTTTATAATAAAAGCAAAATACTGCGGATGCTGGAAATCTGAAACAAAAACAGGAAAGTGCTGGAAAAACTCAGCAGGTCTAGCAGCATCTGTGGGGAGGAAAACAGAGTTAACGTTAGGGGCAGGTGCTGTTAGACCTGCTGAGTTTTCCCAGCATTTTTCTGTTTTTGTTCCAGCCTAACCTTTGTCGCTCTATCCTTCACTCCCATAAATAGCTCTAAGTATTAGGCATTTTTTTCTTTTACCGCCGTTAATTGTTTTGAAGGTGTCTCCTTGTGTCGCGAGAATATTACATGTTGCGCTATTGTGCTTATGGTTTCTCTTGAAAAAAGAGAATGAAAATGTGTAAAGCTGATTCATGCCTACATCTGTATCCCTTGTTGTTAGTCTTGGCTTTAAAAAATCATAAATATGTTTGTGTTGTCTAGAATTGTCAGGAGGAGTCCCTGTGTGTCACTGTTTCATTGGGTATTGTGGTTAGTGCATTGAACGCAGCGAACTGAGTGAATCATACTTGCTGAAAATCTTCCCTCTGCCTGGTACGTCAGTAACCCAGCTGTTGGGATTTTATTTAATGTTTTTATTGCAATATAGAGAATCAAAGAAACTGTTGAATTTAGTGATGCCCAGTGCTAGGCTTTGCCCTGGAAATTTCTGGGTACCTGATGGACGGTGGGTCTGAAAGCATTGCTTTCCATTTTATTCTAAACACTTGCTTGCCCCAACGCCAGCTTTATCCAGTGATCCTTTGAACCCAAGCCCCAGGTTTCATCCCTGGTTGGTGGTGTTATCTGATCTTCGATTCTAAGAGTTGCTGCATTTTGTTTCAGAATCACTGGGTTAGGGAGGGTAAAGTCGGTCACAGTTCTCACTCCTACTCAACTATTCAGTAATCCTTACTGGGAGGGGTGTGTGAGCATGGATGTTGTGAGGGAGATTGGGCTCAAGTTTTGGTTCCTTCCACAGCCAAATATTCCATTGGTCTTTGCTGTGTAGACTCACAGGTTAAAGATGATACTGCTGGGTAAGCAGTGCAGAAAGAGAGTCTACCAAAGGAAGAGATTAATGTCTCTGGGAAGAGTAGCATAAATTTAAGTTCAGTTGTATTCAAAGATTTGGAGGAATTACAGAGGAAAGTTTAGAGGAGTGGTGACCTGATCATAAATTAATGGAAAAGGGCATGTCTTGGAGGGAAGTGATGGAGAGAGTTAGGAGGCTAAAAAGAAGGCACATGTTTCTACTGCTGCATTTTAGTGCAGGGGGAATCTGTTGGAAGCTGCACTCTCAATCCTTCAGGTGATGGGGTTCACGAGGGCTTTGAAAACCTTTTGTAGCTGTACACGGACAAAATTACATCTTGCAGCAATCGCACTGAATAGGATAAAGCTTAGCTTCTGAGCCAGAAATGGTTCCGTTTTTTTTTGTTGTAATTACTTGACAACAAGGCAAGACAGTCAACATATGTTTGCTCTTTGTATTCTAGGGAGTGGATCTAGCTCAACAATCCACAGGATCATGGGAGGGGTGCAATCACTGGAACTGCCTCCTGCAAAAGGGCCCTATAAAGTGGGCTGCACAGACATCATGGCTGATCACACAAGGCAGGTAAAGTGGATCTATGTATTTCAGTAAGCAATTATATTTAATAAACCTTTGGGGGAATTGTGTTTTTGTTATCTAGTAATTTTTAAAAATTCTTTTATGGGATGTGGACGATTTACACCAATGACTTAGATGAGGGGAGTGAAGACATGGTAGCTAAATTTGCAGATGAGACAAAGATAGGTAGGAAAGTATGTTGTAAAGAGGATGAGAGGAGATTGCAGATGGATATAGGTTGAGTGAGGGGCAAAGATCTGGCAAATGGAATTTAATGTGGGAAAATGTGAAGTTGTTCACTTTGGCAGGAAGAACAAAAAAGCAGTGTTACTTAAATGGAGAACGGCTGCAAAATTCTGAGGTGCAGAGGGATCTATGTTTCTAGTATGAGTCACAAAAAGTTAGTATTCAGGTGTAGCAAGTAATTAAGAAGGCTAATGGAATGCTATCCTTCACTACGAGAGGGATTGAACATAAAAGTAAGGATGTTACGCTTCAGTTATACAGGGCATTGGTGAGACTGCACCTCGAATACTGTGTACAGTTTTGGTCTCCTTATTTAAGGAAGGATGTAAATGCATTCGAGGCGGTTCAAAAGAGGTTTACTAGATTGATACCTGGAATGAGTGGGTAGTCTTATGAGGAAAGGTTGGACAGACTGGGCTTGTTTCCACCGGAGTTTAGAAGAGTGAGGGGTGATTTGATTGAAGTATACAAGATCCTGAACAGCCTTGACAAAGTGGACGTTGATAGGATGTTTCCTATTGTGGGTAAGTCCAGAACTAGGGGGCACTGTTTTAAAATTAGAGGTCGCCCTTTTAGGACAGAGGTGAGGAGAAATTTTTTCTGAGGGCTGTGCAACTTTGGAACCCATTGCCTCTGTAGGTGGTGGAGGCGGGGTCATTGAATATTTTTAAGGCAGAGGTAGATAGATTCTTGTTAGGCAAGGGAATCAAAGGTTATCCGGGTTAGATGGGAATGTGGAAATCAAAACACAAGAAGATCGACCATGATCTTATTGAATGGCAGAGCAGGCCCGAGGGGCTGAATGGTCTACTACTATTCCTGTTTCTTATGTTCCTCTGTTGCTGGGAAGGCCAGCCTTTGTTGTCCATTTCTAATTGTCCTTGAGAAGCTGATGGTGAGAAACCTTCTTGTATCTTCCTTGTACCTACATATCTACAGTACTGTGAGGAAGGGGTTCCAGGACTTTGATCCAGCAACAACGAAGGAATGGCAGTGTAGTTCCAAATCAGGATGGTGCTTGGCTTGGAGAGGAATTTGTAGGTGTTCCCATGTGTCTGCTGCCTTTGTCCTTCTAGGTGGTAGAGGTCGCAGGTTTGGAAGATGTTGCCATTTGGTGAGTTGTTGCAGTGCATCTTATACATGGTACACACAGCTGCCACTGTGCATTGGTGGTGGAGGGATTGGATGTTTAAGATGATGGATGGGGAGCCGATCAGGCAGGCTAAATTAATTATCAAGCAAGAGGCTGGTGCTTTCGCTGCACTTGAGGCTTTCCGTAATGGTACACTGGCTGTAACATCTATGCACACGTGTAGAAATTCATTTTTAAAATTAATTCTTGGGATGTGTTTGTCGTTGCTAAGGCTGCTACCTGTGTGATGAATGTGCCGTTAGGGGTTCCAGGATGTTGATTCAGCGATGATGAAGGAATGGCCAATATAATTCCAAGCTGGGATGGTATGCGGCTTGGAGGGGAACTTGGTGGTGGTGTTCCCATGCACATGATGCCCTTTTTTTTCTAGGCAGTACAGGTTGCAGGTTTAGGAAGTCCTGTTGAAGAAATGTTAGGGAGTTGCTGCAGTGCATCTTGTAGATGGTGGAGGGAGTGGATGTTTAAGTTGTTGGATGAGATGACAATCAAGTGGGCAGCTTTGTCTTGGATGGTGTACAACTTCTTGAGTGTTGTCGCAGCTGTACCCATCCAGGAAAGTGGAGACTGTCCATCACCCTACTGATTTCATGCCTGGTAGGTAGTGGAGTGACTTTGGAGAGTCACATGTCATAGAGTACTCACCCTCTGACCTGCTCCATGGTATTTAAGTGGCTGGTCCAGTTGGGTTTCTGGTCAGTGGTGACCCCATGGTTGTTGGATTTGTAGCACTATGTGAAATCACTTGTAGTTTCTGTACTGCGGAACCGTGTACCCAGTGGGAGGCCCACGTTGTGGCCTGTGTATTAGTACTTTGCTATGCTGTGCAGGGATGTTGTGAGAGGTATGGTGTGAGATCGGTTCCTGATGGGGCTGTAGGAATTCCGAGGATTTTGTTCCTCTTTGAGTGAAAACCACAATTGATTAACAGGCACTGTATCCATGAGATATCTGGTTTTAGATTCTCACCCCTCTCTCCCTGCTCAGTGAGGCCGATTTCAGCACCACCATTACTATCTGGCTAACTCAGCAGCACATGGATGATGTGTAGGGCTCAGAACGCCCTAGCTAGTGTACTCGCTTGTTTGTGTCTTATCTGAGGAGAAAAAAGGGATGCAGTTTTGTCTTGTTGGCACAATCACTAACCCAATTCTGCTTCCTGCTTTATACACGCTAAAACTAAAAACCACATAACCTTCAACAGCGAAATAGTTTTTCAAGACTGTTGATGTAATGGGAGGGTAAGGGTGGGGTGTTTTGATTTATTCGTTCGTGGAGTATGGGTGTCGCTGGCTAGGCCAGCATTTATTGCCCATCCCTAATTGCCCTTGAGAAGGTTGTGGTGAGCTAGTGATAGACTACATGTGTGAAGTAGTCAAATCTGGGCCTCGATGGAGTAAGCTAGATGCTCTTTTTACTCTTGGCACTCAAAGAATATAGGAACAGGTGCTTACATTCAGCCCCATCAAAATTATTCAGTTCCTTGAGCCTGTTCTGCCATTCAATGAAATCATGACTGATCTGTTGTCTGACTATCCTAACTATTTTTTAGACCGTGATGTAAAGGCGCAGAATGCTGTCTGACGCTTATGAATTTTATTGGTATACAATTTGACTAATATGATAATAGAAAGGAAGGTAGGTAGACTACACCCGATTATTTAAACCACCTTATGTAAACTAAAGGAAATGTGCAAATTCTTAACACTTGAGCCAACTCCTGTTTAATTTTATGTCTTGATCGTTTAAATTTCACTTCCATTTCAATGTTTGAAGTCTGGGTCCCTGGTTGTGAAATGTGTGTGGCAAAGTCTCTCTCTGGTTTTGCGATTATAGTCAGTATAGTCTGCTCCATGACTGACAGGATGGAGTGTGGTATAGGCTCGCTGTTCCCTCTTGGCCACACTCCTACTGCTAAAGGTGGAAAGAAAGGCCTTGTATTTATATAACTCCTTTTGCAACCTCAGAATGCCCCAAAGCTCTTTTTGAAGTGAGGTCACTATTCAACTGTAGGGAAATGTGCAACCAATTTGCAAAAAACAAGGTCCCATCCAAAATATGGCAACCACATCAGTGCAGCGCTCCCTCAGTACTGCACTGAAAGTGTCAGCTGGATTACGTGCTCATGTGTCTGGGCTGGAACTTGAACCCATGACCTTCTGGCTCAGCTGTGGCATCACTCTTGTTCCACAGACCAGTCAAATTACTGGAATAATTGTGGAGTGATGTGGCTGCAATTGGTCATTCATATTGGTAAAAAGACATGGTTTGAACAAACCAATCAGATTCCCAGAAGAGTAATCTGACCCAAAGGTTTTAATCACAGGTTTTCGTTATTGTGGAGATTTTTTTTCTTTCCTATTTGTTGAAACATCAGTTGAAGAGCCAAGCTCCAAATCGCAAGACGCAAACCCAATAGAAATGAGGAAAGATGAAATAATTCATAAATTGCTGGTTGGTTGATTCTAAACTTAGGTTTGAAAACCCTGCAATACTGGTTTGCATAAAGGGTCCCAATGAAGAAATCCGTAGTAAACAATTTAAAAGTTGATGTTCTTCCACCCCCCGAAAATGAAATATTATTACAGATGTGGCAAGTCCCAAACTGTCAAAATGATTCCCTGTTTACACTGAGCTTGCAAGTGTTAGAAATGTGTTTGATATGAGCCAGCTGGATCCAGGAAGAGTGACTGTGGGGTATATTTTTCTGGAACAACTAAACTAAATTGTACACCAGTCACCCCTTGAAGCGAGGCTGAGCTGAGACATCACAATTGTAACCTTGTTGCTCTGAGGTTTGTGAGCTTGTTATCTTGGCCATTTTGGTTGGCTAGAAGAAAATTGTGCTGGGTGATGTCTGTGTTTTATGTAAATGAAATTGCTGAGTTTCCTAACTAAATGTATTGTCCATTGTGGTAACAACACACAAACTGAACAAGCCCCAGCTTCCAAGAACATGCTGATTGACTGACCTCAGCTGGGTGTCGGTTTGCAGCCTTATGGGGAGAAATGTGAAACAGTAGGTTTTAGGGGAAATATATAAGGAAAGGAAACATACACTACATGGGAAAAGTTCAAAAGTAGAGAAGCAGAGAGAGATCTAAGGTCCAATATACACAAAATGCTCAAAACTGGGAGGAAATGTCAATAAAGCTGTTTTTTTTTAAAAAAGCTGAAGGTATATAGGTTTATTAAGGTTCTGTCGTGTAGCATCAAAGATAACAAAGTAGTTTCTGATAAGCTGACTCTGTAATTGAAAAGAGAAATGGGAGTAAGTCGATAGTTCTTTCAGAGTGATGGAGCAGGTTCAGTGGACTGAATGGTCTTTTTCTGAGATTCCAGAGGGGCATAAAGTTGATCTCGGTTCCCTGAGTTAGGGATGGGAAAACCAGGCAGGGATTCCGACCGCTATTGAGTGACTCCTGCTGGAAAGGACGGTGGGAGGAGAGAGAGGAGTGGGTAGAATCCTTAAGAGTTCAGTAATCTGCTAATGGCTGCTTCCTAGATTCTCGCACAAAGCGTGGCCGAGGTATGGGGGAGCAGCTGAAGCTGATGGACAAGTCAGCACCTTGGGGCTGGAGGAGAAGCTTGATGAGGGAAATGAAACATGTTGTTTATTGAAAATTTCTCACGAGGCCAGAGTGGTTCTCTGTGCTGTGTCAGGAGATTGTGGGTAGAGCTGACTCACCAAAACTTGATGTCTTGCTAGACCATAACCTCAACTTCTTTTCCCTGCTGTACCACGTGATCCTTGTCTTGGGACTCGAACTGTGCTCCTTCCAGCATCTAACGCATGCTGTGTCTGCCCTGAGAGTGTTAGGGGCAGTGTAGAGGGATTCACTCTATCTAACCTGTGCTCTACCTGCCTGGGATTGTTTGGGACAGCGTAAAGCTTGTTTGGGACAGAGTAAAGAGAGCTTTGCTCTGTATCTAACATGTGTTGCACCTTCCCCGAGAGCGTTTGTTCAGGTAGTTTAGAAGGAACTTTACTCGTAATAAAAACAAAGCGCTGGAACTACTCAGTAGGTCTGGCATCATCTATGGAGAGAGAAAAACAAAATTAACGTTTCAAGTCGAATGTGACTGTTCAGAATTGAAGAAAGATTAAAAACGTGATGGATTCTATGTCATTGAAAAGGGGGAGGGATGGAAGAGCAAAAAAGGTCTGGGATAGGGTTCAGGGCAGGAGAGATTAAATGACAACGATGTAATCAAACAAAAGGGAATGGTAATGGTTGTAGTAAAGAAACAAAGCATTTGTCCAGAGTAGGTGTGAATGCCAGAATAATGAACAGCTCTGTCCGTAAGTTAAAATCATGAAAACAAGATTCAGATCGGCACATGGCATAAAAACCGAACCAAATTAGGGACAGAGTTCATGGTCTGAAATTGAACTCATTGTTGACTCCAAAAGGCTGTAAAGTGCCTAATCAGAAGATGAAGCACTGTTTTTTGAGCTTGCATTGAGCTTCACTGGAACACTGCCGCAGGCAAAGGATGGAGATGTGAGTGCAAGAATAAGGCGGTGAATTAAAATGGCCAGCAACCAGCAGCTTGGGGTTATGCTTGCGGACCGAGTGGAGGTGTTCCACAAAGCAGTCACCCAATCTGCATTTGGTCTCCTCAATCTAGAGGAGACCACACTGTGAGCAGGGAATATAGTATAGTAAATTGCAAGAAGTACAGGTAAATCACTGCATCACCTGGAAGGAGTGATTGGGGCCTTGGGGAGGGAGGAGGTAAAAAGGCAGGTGTTACATCTCCTGTGATTGTGTGGGAAGGGGACGAGGTGGTGGGGGTGATTGAGGAGTGGGCCAGTGTGTCATGAAGGGAACCGTCCCTGTTAAATGCTGACAGGCGTGGGGAGGGGGGTTGTTTGGTGGTGGCATCATGCTGGTGATGGTGGAAATGGTGGGGGATGGTCTGTTGAATCTGGGGGCCGGTGGAGTGGAAGGTCAGGACAAGGGGGAACCCTATCACAGTCCTGGGATGGAGGGGGAAGGGGAGAGAGCAGAAGTGCGGGAAATGGGTCAGACATGGTTGCTGCCGCTCTCATCCACTGTGGTGGATAATTAGGACATATCAGAAGTGCTGTTGTGGAAGGTTGCATCATCAGATCAGATAAGACAGTGTAGAGGGAGCTTTGCTCTGATGTAACATGTGTTGTATCTACACTGAGAATGTTTAATGGAACAGTTTAGAGATAATTTTGCTCTGTATCTACCCTGTATTATAACTTAATGTGCTTTTTATTCTTATACTTGGCACCTAAAATAAACATTGGCATTGATAAATTTTGTTCTTGTTAATTGTGCAAAGAAACGTGAAGAATTGCAAAAGACAAATCTTGCAAAAACGACTTCCCTGCCCCTTCACCATCAGCCTTGATGCCCATTTCATGTCCTTAATGTAACTTATTAAGAAACCATATCCTAATCCACTGGAGGTTTCAACAGAACATTTATGAAAAACACGAAGAAAGTTGCTGACTTTGATTTTCTGAAGGGAGGTTGCGCTGGTTCTTAAAGTTTTGGGCCTTGGTTCTTTTGTCACAGTTGGAAGAAATCAGGTGCACTGAAGACCCTGTCCTTTGAAATGGTAGAAATACACCATACAGAATACTAACTGGAAAAGCACATGAATTGGATGAGATCAAAATCAGCTGTCTAACAAACACACAATCTGAGAGCTGGAGATTCCTGTGGGGTCATTTCATGGACTGATTTGAAGCGCTGTTAACTCGAGGCCCTGTCTGCCCCCTCAATTAGAGGTATGAGATACTTTGCGGCAATTTTGAAGAAGAGCAAGGGAGTACTCCCTAGTGTTCTGGCCAGTATTTATCCCTCAGCCAACATCGTGCGAAACAAATCATCTGATCATTATCACATTGTCGTTTGTGGGAGCTTGCTGAGCACACATTGGCTACCACATTTCCTACAAAAGCAAGTGTACTTTAAAAGTACTTCATTTGGTTGTAAAGTGCTTTGGGACACTCTGAGGTTGTGAAAGGTGCTGCAGAAATGCAAGGCTTTTCTTTCTGTCGCTTGCTGTCCTTACAATCAATTCATTCCTAAAGCGGAACATCATTTAATTTGTTTCAGGGAAGTTTCTTCCGTTTATATTATCCCTGTGAGGCCAGTGGGCAGCTGAAGCACCCACTCTGGATTCCCCGATACGAGTACTGTGGAGGCCTTGCAGATTACCTGGAGAGGAACAAGAGGTGGTGCGCCCCTATACTCAATTTGGCATTTGGTGAGAATGGTTCAACAACATAACTGGGATGGCGAGCTACACAACCAAAAGATTAGAGCAGAAGTTCCCAAGCTGGGGAATGTGCCCAGCAGGGAGATGGGGCACATCCAGGGGTGGGGGTTTACCAAAGAAGGGGAGATGCGCAGGACCACCCAAAGAACGAGAGTCACTCGTGCAGCGACCAGAGAAGCTTGTTTATAAGGCGCTCTTGGTATGTTCTCGAAGTGGCTGTTGGACCAAGTGGAGTTTCGTACTTCAGGTGCATCTGTTGTCATCAGTTACTATGCACCCCTAATGGATCCAATGACCATGTCTAGAAGTTGGTGTGGATTCAATTGTGCCTTTGCTGTGCTGACCCTGCACCATTTAAGGTGTTAACTGTGGCTTACTGCTTAATGCTGTCACCTCTGGGTCAGAAAGTGGGGTTCAAGTCCCACTCTAGAGACTGAGAACAAAATCCAGGCTGATACATGCGGTGCCAGTACCAAGGTAGCGCTGTACTGTCAGTGGTGCTGTCTTTCGGGTAATACATTAAACCGAGGCTCCTTCTGCTCTCGCAAGTCGATGTAAAAGATGCCATGGCGCAGTTCAAAGCAGAGTAGGAATGTTCTCTTTGATATTCTAATCAATGTTTAACCCTCAACCGACGTCATTGAAACAGATTATTTGGTCTTTATCTATGTGGGAGTTTGCTGTGAGCAAATTGGCTGTCACGTTTCCTACATTACAGCACTGACTGTAGTACAAAAGTACGTCATTGGCTGTAAAACATTTTGGAATGTCTAGGGGTTTTTTAAGGATGCTGCAAAGTGGAATAATGGGACTTGGATCTGTATTATAAAACATAGATAAAAGCTTTACTAGTTAAGTGTGGTCCATGATCTCCTGGAATGATTTCAATCGCTTGAGTGAGTCAGAAAATGATTTTCCCAATTTTTATCTTTTTTTCCCCCCTTGGCCCTGTGTTTTTGTACAGTGCCTTTAATATAATAAAACATCCCAAGGCATTTCACAGAAGCGTTATCAGACCAAATTTCACATCGAGCCACATAACGAGATGTCACACTCAGTGATCAAAAGTCAGGGAGACCAGTTTTAAGAAGCTTCTTAAAGGAGAAGAAATAGAGGCAGAAAGGTTTAATAGGGGAATTCCAGAGATTGGGGTCAAGCATCTGTAGGCATGGCTACCAGTGGTGGAGTGTTGAAAATTGGATGCGCAAGGACTGGAGATACCTTGAAGGGGTTGTCAGGCTGATCAAGGCTATAGAGATAGGAAGGGGCCATGGGGGAATTTGAACACAGGGGTGAAAATTTTAAAATCTAGGTATGGTCAGTCCAGGAGCCAATGCAGGTTGTTGAGTGCAGGGGCCATGTTAAATGGGACCTGGTGTGAATTAGAACATGGCCAGCAGAGTTTTGGAAGAACTCGAGTTTACAACGTACATTACACTTTGCAATGTGGGAGAGCATTGGAATAGTCAAGGTAAGAGGTAATACAGCATGGGTTTCAGCAGTGGATGAGCAAAGCTGGTCAGCTAGCCTCACAGGATTGATAGTTCCATTCAAATTAAAAAGCTGCAGCAGAGAAACTGAGGTAAGGCAGCTTTCTCTCACTGGACAACAAGAGGTGGAGAGAAAGAGAGAGACAACGCATGACATGGGACATTTGAACAGACGGGTAGGCCATGGCTGGAGGTCTAGAGAGCAACACAACTTAACCAGTGCTGAAGGATAAAGGGAGATAGTCCATATAGAAGAAATGCTCATGGATAGTGACTGACAATGACTTTGATGCATCATTGTAATGGTATAAATTATCGCCATTTAGATCCAAATAAGATGCATCTTAAATCTTTGTGATTTTAAGATGAAATTATAGTGCGGACCAAAGTATTCATCCCACCGGCCATGAGATATTTTGGAAGACTAGAAGAGAAACAAACATAAATAATGGAATTTTACATTTTGTTAACCAGCGTAAACTTTTCATGCACCACTTTTATAATCCTTCAGGTTACCATGAAGTCCCGGTTGGATGGGGCGCTCCTTTCAAAGCTGCAGAGAAGTATCCACTGATCATATTTTCTCACGGTCTTGGGGCTTTCAGGTAGAGTGCCAATCCCAGTGACAACTGGTTTTCATATCTGAACTTTAACCTCTGTCAGTTTGCCCCCCAACACTCCAACCCCCACACTCCCCTCCTCGTTTAGTTCCACCAAAGGCTTTCTTCAGCCTATGTTCTAGAACTGATGAGGGATTCAATTGTTGATCTATCATCTCATTATCCATCTTTGTTTCTTTTTCTTCCCTTACTTTTTTTCTCTTGTTTATACTTTTTCTTGCCCACTTTCACTGTTTTCGCTCTAATGACATATCCATGTCATACAGCCTCTTTTCTTTCCATATGGTAGTGTGTTCCTGGTCTGTAGGCCTCAGTCACTCCCTTCCTGAATTAAGGGCACTGCATCTTCTTACTCTACACATACGATGGAAATTTCCTCTGTACTGCCTCCTTCCTTTTGAGAGCCCTCATTGGCGAGGAGAAGACAGCCAGTACTGACGTGTTAGGATCTGGGAGGAGGATCACAGTGCTGAAGCATCTCACTGTTACATTCTTTTTCTTATGACAGGACCGTATACTCCACTGTCTGCAATGAGATGGCATCTCGGGGGTTTGTCATCGCTGCTGTCGAGCACAGGTCAGTGTCTGTGAGGAGGCTCCAGCACTTTTGCAGTACTCAAATATGTTCGAGGAGCCTACCACCATTCTAGAGAGGCTGCCAAAGGATTGTTACCGTGTAGGGCCGTGCACTATGTGATGTGTCCTGAACTGCATACCCCTTAACACAATGTAGATAAATAGAGCTTTACTTTTGTATTTAATCTGTTCTGTACCTTCCCTGGGAGCGTTTGAGACAGAACAATGTGTTGTTTGCCTGTCGAGTGGAAATTTTGAACATTCACAAGGCTAGTGTGGGTTTGTGGGTTGTGTAAGTAGATTCAGGCTATTCTTTTGCAATACCTGTGGTTGGAGTTCACTGTCTTGCTAAACTAGATCCACAACTTCTATTTCATGTATCCTAATCTGTGATTCAGGCCTTCTGCATGTCTTAAATTCTGCTCTTTCCACTGTAGAGGGAGCTTTACTCTGTGTCTAACCTGCGCTGTACCTGTCCCGGGAGTGTTTGGACAATGTAAAGGCAACTTTACTATTTATAAGAGTTTATTGCGATTATCTCTCTTTCTCGTTGTGTTTTGAATCAGAGATGAATCGGCTTGCGCCACCTTTTTTTTCAAGTCTTCTGTTGAGGATTTTGAGCAGCCAATTCGAACAACAACTCCAATGGAACAATCCCCCGAGGAACCTGGATCACGCCAAGCCAGCCCACCTGCGCTGGAGGAAGAATGGCTCACATATAGGAAACTGCATACAGCCGAGGAAGATTTCTCCCTCCGGAATAAACAGGTTGTTTTTAAAATCCAGGAACTAAAACGGAGATCCAGCAGAGTTGCTCCCTTGATTACCCCTGTTTCGGTTTTGGCATCGGGGAGGGGCACTGAATGTTTCAGGAAATTTGTTCCTCAGCTCCCTGGTTACGTTTCCATACAAGAACGCTACTCTTGGTCCAGTTACCAATCATATTTGGGGGATAATTTTAAACATTGGAAATAACTGGCACAGCCGGAATGTCTGCAGCCCCTCAATTGACATCTGACAGTAAATTTGGAACTCAAAGGGCCCATTTAGACTTTAGCCCATTTGGCTCTTTGAGCCTGCTCCATGATTCATAAGATCATGGCTGGTCTGGTTGTGGTCTCAGCTCAACTTTCCTGCCTGCCTCCATAACGCTCGACTCCCTTGCCCAACAAAAATATGTCTAACTCTGTCTTATGCTGCTTATAAAATGCTGCTTCTATTTACCTTATTGGCAGAGGTTAAAAAGAAGACATACATGCATTTATACAACACCTTTCACAACCTCAGGCCGTCCGAAAGTGCGTTGCTGCCAATTAAATATTTTGCTGAAGGGTAGTCACTTTCGTAATGTAGGAAATATAGCCCTCGATTTGGACACAGCAGAAACACACAAACAGCAATGCAATAATGATTAGGTAATCTGTGTTGATGGTGATGGTTGAGAGAGAAATTTTGATGCATGACTCCAGGCAGAATTCACCTGCACTTCTTTGAAATAGTGATCTAGGTTCTTTTTCACCCACTTGGGAGAGCAAACAGGGCCTCTGTTTAATGTTTCATCCAAAGGCAGTGCTTCCAACAGTGTAGCACTACCTTAGTGAAGCTTCAAGTTTGTTTTTGTGCTGCAATCTCTTGAGTGAGACTTGAATCCACAAACTTCTGACTCAGAAGTGAGAGCACAACCCTCTGAGCCACAGGTAACACAGTTTGCTAATGTCCCATTCACCCATTACTCACTGACCTACAATATCTCCTGGTTAATCGACACCTTGATTTTAAAATTTGTATTCATCTTCAAAACCCTCCTTGGCCTTGCCCCTCCCTATCTCTCTAATCTCCTCCAATTCCAGAACCCTTAGCTGCTCTCTAGGAACTCTGGCCTCTTGAGCTTCCCAGCATTTGAGATGTCCACGGTCCTTTGTATGAAGAAAAGCTTCTTGATTTTAAAATTGTGCTCCTTGATTTGATTCACCCACCTGAGGAAACAGTTTCTCTGTAACTAACCCTTGGATTATTTTAAACGTTTTAAATACCTCAATTGGATCGCACCTCAGTCTGCTGGACTCAAACAAATATAAAGCAAACTGTCTTCGTAATTTAACCTTTTAAGTCCTGGTATCATTCTGGTGAATCCTATCTAACTGTGATACAAAATTTAATGACTCCGAAGTACCATACATCTAGGTAAGGTGAATGCTTGACTACCTATACCCCTGAGGTGATACATATGTGATCCAAAATTTAACGGTTCTGGCTGTTTGAGGTCAAGCAGATTGGAGAAGAATCTGCAGGAAATGCAGCGTCCCTGACATCTGGTGGCAGATTTCAATACTACAGCATAAAGAAATGTGGAGCAGATATGGAAAGTGGTCATTTGGTCCATCTAGTCTGCAAGAATTGTATTCTTCAATGGAGCCACGCAGTCTAATCCCACAGTCATCATTCGCCAGGCACTTTAATATTTTTCAAAGAGAATATCAATTGCAGTTCAGAGAAAGTTCATTTGGACATCATTTTTGGGATGAAGGAGTTGCCTTATGAAGAAAGGTTGAACAGGTTAGGCCTATGCCCATTGGAGTTTAGAAGAATAAGAGGTGATCTTATTGAAACACATAAGATCCTGAGGAGACTTGATAGGTGGATACCGGGAGGATATTTCCTCTCGTGGGGGAGATTAAAATTAGGGGTCGTGGTTTAAAAATAAGAGCACTCCATTTTAAGGCCGAGATGAGGGGATGTTTTTCCTCCCAAAGGGCTGCTGGTGCATGGAATTCTTTTCCCCAGAAAGTAGTGGAAGCTGAGTCATTGAAATTATTCAAGGCAGAATTGGACATATTTTTATTAGGCAAGGGAGTTGAGGGTTATGGGGAGCAGGCAGGAAAGTGGAGCTGAGACCACAACTAGATCAGCCATGATCTTATGAATGGCGGAGCAGGCTTGAAGAACCAAATAGCTTACTCCTGCTGCTATGTTCCTATCTTCCATATCTTTTCTGAGGTGTGGTGCCCAAACTGAATCTTCTTCTGGTGAGGTTTCACCAAGAATATGTGCTACTAAAACACAATGTATCCCTCTTTGTATTCTAGCGCCTTGAGCTACAATCCAAAATTCCACTAGTTTTTTGATTACTTTTGCACCAGTATGCTAGCTTTTAATAATCTGTAGACATCAACCCTTAAATCTCCAGGTTTCTGCACAGTTCCTAGACGGAGATGAGGAATTTTTTTTCTGAGGGTTGTGAGACTTTGGAATTCTCCTCAAAGGGTGGTTGAGGCAGTCTTTGAATATCTTTAAGGCAGAGGTAGATAGATTCTTGATAAGCAAGAGGGTGAAAGGTTATCGGGGATGGGCAGGAAGTTGAGGTTAAAATTAGATCAGCCATGACCTTATTGAGTAGTGGAGCAGGCTCAATGGGCCTAGTGGCTCCTAATTCGTATGTTCCCACTTTTAAGGAAATATTAAGGTGCTGCATCGAAATGAGTTGTGGAAAGTTATATAAAGATATATTTGTTTTGCTGTCCCTTCTCCCTTCCAGGTTCATCAGCGAGTGGAGGAGTGCAGCCGGGCTTTGAACCTTCTTACAGATATCAACGATGGGAAGCTCATCAAAAATGCTCTTCCTGGCGACTTGGACCTCTCCGTTATGAAGGTGGGTATGTTGGGAGCCAAACATCTCTCTCTCAGCTAAATTCTGACCCTGGTGCTGCCGCTATTCCCCCAAACAATAGGAACATGCATTTCCTCACGTACAGGGAGGTGTTGCATTAGGAGGACAAAGCAGGAGTGTCACCGGTGGGCTTGGGGAGCATGAAAAGAAAGAAAGACTTCCATGGCACCTTTCATGACCTCAAGATGTTTCAAAGCATTTTATAATCAATAAACTACTTGAAACACAGTGGGCTGGAGCTTCCGTGGACTGGCAATCAGAGTCAGAGTGCTGGGTTGGGGGGTTCTGGGCAGTTGGGTGGATGGGGGCTGTTGGACAGGTGGAGGGGCGTGGGAGTTCCAGGCAGTTCGGTGGGTGGGTGGAGTGGGGGAGTGGTTTCCAGACACTCGGCAGGGTAGTGCGGTGCGGGTTTTCCAGGCAGTCAGCAGGGGTGGGGCATGGTTCTGGGCAGTCGGCCGGTTTTGCGGGGCGGGGGTAGGGGGGTGGTTCCGGGCAGTCAGCAGCGTGTGCAAGTCGGGTCAGGTTTGGTCTAGCGTTGGTATTTGTAGGAGGGAGTCCCCTGTGGGTTTGGAGATCGGAGGGAGTTCTGGGGGGAGTCCTGATGGCTATGGTGGGGGAGCCCCTGGGGTTTCAGAGATTGGGGGAGGGGGAGTCCCATGGGGCGGATATTTGGGGCTGGGGGTTAATCAGGGTTGGGGGTCTCCCATGGAGGGGATAGTCAGTGAGGGGAGGCCCCTGGGAGCATTGGGGGAGTCATATTTGGGGGTGGGGTTCCCCACGCATCTCTGGGATACGCCCAGCTGCACCACCCTGGAGCTCAGAAGTTATGGCCCAAGTGTTGTGATCTGGAATGCACTGCTGACAGGATGGTGTTTCAAATGGTAATTGGATAAATACTACTTAAATACTTGAAGGAAAAATTATTGCAAAGTTGTGAGGAAAGAATAGGGTATTGGAATTAATTGAATAAACCTACAAAAGAGCCAGCATGATGGGCTGAATGGTTTCCTGTGCTGCATCATTGCTTCTATAATTCTATAATAACAGCATGCATTTTACAGCACTGTTATTTTTTTCAGCAAGATGAGCACCATTGACTTTAGAAGGAGGCAATAGATTACAGATGGATTTGGATTGATTGGGGAAGTGGGTCCAAGGTTGGCCAATGACTCTCAGTGCAAACAACTGTGTAGAATGGGTGCCCACAATTAGAACTCTGGCAACCCATGGAGTCTGGAATCAACCCTGGCTGAGACTAGCTACATTAGTGAGCGTGGGGATAGAATCAGTGGTTTTGGGGTTGCATTGCTCAGCTGTGGGTAGAAACTGATCAGAATGGAACGAAATCTGAGGTAGTGGTCTTCATTTCCACAGGGCTGCATTGACCTGGAGAGGGTTGCGGTGATGGGTCACTCATTTGGAGGCGCCACAGCGATTCTGGCAGTCGCTAAGGACTCACGGTTCAAGTGTGTATAATACTTTGGTTTTAGTCACCATGTCAGTGGAAATGTAATTGAGGAACGTTTTCAGCAGGAATAGTTCATCCTAATAAGGCAGTGTGATGAGTCATGTTGGCTTAATGCCGTGGAATGATTCAGACGCGAACCTATGATTTTACACCCATAGAGGCTGTGACTTCCATGGTGCTATTAGTCTCATAAAATGTAGAATCTAAGAGTGAAGAGGTAAAGATGAGCTTAAATAAAACCTCAGTTAGAGGCCTGTATATGATATTAGATACAGAACCCAATAGTAGGTCACTTCCTGACTCCCCAGAGCCACTCCTCCACCTACAAGGCACAAGTTGGGGATGCAATGGGCTATTCTTCACTTGCCTATATGGGTGTGCTGCAACCACATCCTAAGCTCGACACCATCTAGGAATAAGCAGTTGCTTGATCAGCACCCCATCCACCACCTTAAACATCCACTTCCTTCAGCACCAGAACACCATGGCTGCAGTGTGTACCATCAACAGGATGCACTGCAGTCACTGGCCAAAGGCTCCTTTGGTAGTACCTCCCAAACCTGCAACCTCTTCCACCTACAAGGGCAGCAGACGCATGAGAACACCACCACCTCCAGATTCCCTTCCCAAGCCGAACAGCCATCCTGACTTGGGTGTATATCACCCATTCCTGCGTCATCACTGGAAAAATCCCATGATGGAAGTTGAGATTTGGGAAGTCATTGAAGAGAACATTGGAGAAATTGGCCCTCATGTGACAGAGGTGGGGATGCATCAAATCCGATTTATAAACCAGCTTGAGTGGATACACGAGAGACAAATGTGCTGCTCCTTTCGCACCCCTCCAGAGGAGATGTTCATTCACATCCAACCAATGGCAGCATTGAGCAATCTGCCCAGAGATAGTGTTTTGGGCTTCATTAATAGTCCTCCCTTATATGTGAGAATGTGTGTTGCCCGCCTTTTGTGCGTCGGTGTCGTTTGCTGACTATATGTATATTCTTGCCGTGCAGGTGTGCGATAGCTCTGGATGGCTGGATGTTCCCACTGCCAGATGATGTTTATTCCACTGTGCAAAATAACAATCCTCTGTTATTTGTCAACTCTGCTAAATTCCAGACCGATGACAGCATCAGTAAGATGAAGAGGCTGCACTCTACTGGCAATAAGATCAAAATTATCACCATAGCGTAAGTATAGGGAGGAGAGGTCTAATTGGAATGTGTGCTATAGACTTGAGTATCAAGGCTTTAAAGGGGATCCAGCGCAGGTTCTCTGGGATGCTGCTTACTGTGATGAAACACAAATACTTAAGAATAATAATTGGCTCTTTTTTTCCAGTGGAACAACGCAGATTACAGGGTGATATAATAGAAGTGTTTAAAGTTATGAAAGAATGGGACTGGGTAAATTGAAGCAAACTGTTTCCAGTAGTTCAAGGGTTAATAATCGGGGGCCAATGACACTAGGTTAAATGTGAGCGATTCAGAGCAGGGGGCAGGTGAAATCTCTTCATACAGAGGATTGTGAGGCTTGTGTGTACGGATGGGCGGGGGGGTGGGGGGGGAGGTTGTGGGAACTGGGAGAGCTGGTACCTGTGAGTGGCCCCTGGCTGTGTGTCTGTCTGCCTGAGGTTAGCAGGATAAGAGTGGTTATGGATGTCCACTCAGGCGGTGTGGAGGGGAGAATGTGGATGTCCATCCACACCAGCACAGGCTGGGAAATTGGGCACCCTGGAGTGGATTATAATCCTAGTCCCTTTTTGGGACTATTCTGGATCAGGTGTACCCCTCAGATGATCATTCTTAATTAAGGTTGAGAAAGACAGGCCTCATGGATACTTAAATGGGTCTGAAAAACTGATCTAACTTTCCCCGAAGGAAAGAACCCACCAGAGAATAAAACCATCCTCCAGATAGCCTTTTTAAATTTAATCATTTTTGCTAGATTATAAGAGGCATACCTCCTCAATAATGTACTTCTCCGCTGAAGAGTGTATGGAGATGGGTTCTCAAGTTTGGATACAGAAGACTATATGAGACAATATATTTTCTAAATTATGTAAGAGTTTATTAAAGAACTGAAAATGCAATTCACTTTTGATGGTAATTCAATCACAACATTGACAGTTCTAGGAAAGATAAGCATAATCTTGTTTCTAATAGAGAATCCAGGTCTTATTCATGTTGCAGAGAGATATTTAAGATATCCATCAATATTTAAAGTTACATTTACCTTAAATCCCTAAGTGGAAAGCTGTTGAGTATAGCAATATATCTCTATCCCAATTAAGGGGAGAACTATCATCACTACACTACAGCAGCTACCTTTACCTTGAGACACTGGAGTGAATCCAACATATCTAAAAATCCTACTGCGTGGTTCAATATTTATACCATAAAAGAACTAAACTAGCAGAAAGCATGTTTGGCATGCATGCTGGACAACATCCTTTGTTTTTCATCAACATCTTTCAATTAAACAGGACACAGAGAGGTGCAGACAGTGGTCACTTGCAACACCCAGTTTCCAGGATTCAGTTAACAAGTTATTTAGGGTCATCCTTAAGGTTATCCATTGTTAGATTGTAGTATCTTACAATTTACCATTGCCTTCCTGAGGTGATGTAAAGGCCAATTCCTGTTTTTTTATCCGGAAATGCCATGTGTTAGAGGATATGCCACAGGAAGTTGTTGACCTTGAGATACAATTATGCCGAGGCATGTTTATAAACTTCTTGAACCTTTGTCCAGAAGATGAACTCGGCTTTTAATTTTTAATCCCTTCTTCATAGGAGAATCATTCTCTCTTTAATCTTATAACACCTTATTTATAGCTGGATTCTTTTATAACTTCGTATTTACAGCTGCATCCCTTCACAACCCAAGGGGATGAGGCTCCACACGTCCCTATAAAAGGCAACGTTTATCCCTCAACCAACACTAAAATGAGATTAAATGGTCATTATTGTTTTACTGTTTGTGGGAGTTTGCTGTGTGCAAATTGGTTGCTGTGTTTCTGATGTTTCTACAGTGGCCATACTTCAACGGCTGTAAAGTGCTTTGGGGGATATCCTGAAGCCATGAAAGGCATTATGGAAATGCACGTTCCTTTTCTTTACACACCTTCCTGAACACCTTCACCCTAAAAATAGCACTAATGTGTACCAGGAGTCAGACACTCGCTAAGAAGACGGTGTATCATTATATTTTTCTTGTAAAACCTAAGTATAGGTAGCGCTATTTTGGAGGAGCAGAATTGGGCAAGAGTTTACGATGCATTTGAAATGTTAAAAGGATACAACAGGGTTGCTATGAAGAAACTATTTCCTCTAGAGGGGCAAACAGAAACAAGGGAACATCACCTTAAAGTTTGAGGTATGCCATTTAGGAGCAAAATCTGGATGTACTTTTTCACACAATGGATAGTAGAAATCTAGAACTCCCCCCCCCCCCCCCCCAACCCACCCACCCAAAAGCATGTGGATGCTGGGGGATGATTGGAGCTCTCAAGATCAAATTTTAGTCTTTTAGGGTATCAAGGGAAATGGAGCTAAAGCTGGTAAATGGAGTTGAGGTGCCAATCAGCCATGATCTATTTGAATGGCATATGGGCCTAAGGGGCTAAATAGCCTACTCTTGCTCCTAATGTTAGGCCTGTATTCCTTGGAGTTTAGAAGAATGAGAGGTGATCTTATTGAAATATATAATCATCTGAGAGGGTTAGACGGGGTAATTGCTGAGAGGATGTTTCCGCGCGGGGGAATCTTGAACTAGGGGGGCATAATTTCAAAATAAAGGATCCCCCCTTAAGATGGAAATGATGAGGATTTTTTTCCTCTCGCAGGATCATTAGTCATTGGAATTCCCTATCCCAGAGAGCTGTGGAAACTGGGTCATTGAATATATTCAGGGTTGAGTTGGACAGTTTTTCGATCTATAAAGGAGTCAAGGTTATGCAGGGGTGGGCAGGCAGGAAACTGGAATTAGGCCATGATCATATTGAGTGGCAGTGCAGTTTTGAGGGGCCAAATGGCCTACTCCTCCTATTTCTTATGTTCTCATAAATGATACAGGCAAATTGTTCACCATAGGGAAGGGTTCCAGGTACCAGGCAAGTGAGTTGGAAGTTTGAAGCAATGTTGCCTCTAAGCTGTGTAGGTATGCGGCTGTGCAGCAGTATGAACTTAGAATGCAGGGAACATTCAGGCCCTTGTGTGCAAGTGTGGCCATGCAGCAGTTTTAAAGGTACAGTGCGTTACAACACATAGATTGCTCACAGCAGAGGGAAATTGGAAGGAACATTAAAAGCATTTCATTAGTACTTTATTAGCTGTAAAGTGCTTTGCAACATCTTCTGGTTGTAAAAGGAGCTAAATAAATGCAAGTCCTTTTTTAAGGATGGTGAGAGCTTCCACCTAAATTATGATTGAGTTGTGCCACAAGGAAAGAATGACAGACTTCCATTAACATAGCACCATATTGCACCTCTGAGAAATGACTCAAAGTGCTGCTTATCCAGCGACTGGTGTGTGGGTAAAAGCAGCAGCTGTTTCTGTGCACAACAAAATTCCTTACACAGCAATGAGATGAATGGCCAGCTGATCCAGTACCGGGCAAGGCCACTGACACGTGCTGGTATGTATCGGTGTTGAGACGAGTGCTTGCGGAGAGAGAAAGAGAGTGAGGATTTTTGGGATGTGGTGAGAATGTCAGATTTGACATTAGTCAAAAAGTCGGGACTGTGAGCCCCTCGGCCTCTTCCTCCTATTCCCAAAAGATTCTTCTGTCCTTAGTGTTTGCTCTGTTGATGCTTTGTTTCAGAGGTTCAGTACATCAGAGCCAGACGGATTTCACACTACTAACAGGTCAGTTGCTCAGCTTGGCGTTCGAAACAAAAGGAACCATAGATCCTGAAGAGGGCCTCGCCATCACCAACAAGGCCTCTCTGGCCTTCCTGCAGAGACATTTGGGTAAGACAGCCTTGAAATACCATCACTTAGAATCTTAGAGCACAGAAAGAGTCTATCCAGCCCCTTATGTCTGTGGTGGCTCTTTGAAAGAGCTGTCCAGTTAATCCACTCCCACTGATCTTTCCCCATAGCCCTGCAGTTTTTCTTCCTTTTAGGTATTTATCCTGTTTTCTTTTGAAAGCCACTGTTGAATCTGCTTCCACCGCCCTTTCAGGCAGTGAATTCCAGATCATCATAATTCGCACCATAAAAATATTCTCTTTTCCCCTCTGGTTCTTTTGACAATTATCTTAAATCTCTGCCCTCTGGTTTCTGACCCTCCTGCCATTAAAAACTCAAAGCCTCTTCTTCGACTGCACCTTCTAAGTCCCCAACCTCTGTCACCTAGAAGGACAAAGGCATCAGGTGCAATGGGAACACCATCCGCTCCCAGGTGTTTTTTATTCATTCACGGGATGTGGGCTTCGCTGGCTGGGCCAGCATTTATTTATTTATTTTGAAAAATATACTTTATTCATAAAATATCTGGAAGAACATTATAAAATATTTCAAAATGGCCATCACAAAAAGTGCAATCATATTCAAGGTTTCAACATAGATTATGAAGTGCTTCAGTCCATCAATGAACATTACAGACAATTCGATATGGTCATTACAAACAGTCAGACAGTGAGATGGTATTTAAGTTATTTACATAGATCATGTTGCACTCTGAGGTGCTTCAATACAATTGTGATACGTGTAGTGTTCACTGCGTAAACTCAATGTGCGTCACACAGCCCAAGGGGTCTATACAATTCCCAGCCCCTTGGTGCACTATGGCTGAAAGGTCTTAGACAGTGACCTTTCCCCTTTGCGGTGGCTGCCCCAAGCTTTAGTGCATCCCTCAGCACGCAGTCCTGGACCTTGGAATGTGCCAGTCTGCAACACTCAGTCGGGGACAACTCTTTGCACTGGAAGGTCAACAAGTTTCAGGCAGACCAAAGAGCGACTTTCACCAAGTTGACGATCCTCCTGCTGCAGTTGATGTTTGTCTTGGTGTGTGTCCCTCTGGCTGGGCCAGCATTTATTGCCCATCCCTAGTTGCCCTTGAGAAGGTGGTGGTGAGCTGCCTTCTTGAACGGCTGTAGTCCATGTGGTGTAGATACACCCATAGTGCTGTTAGGAAGGAAATTCCAGGATCCTGGGCAGTTCCATCCTAACTTGGACATATATTAGCCATTCCTTCATCATTATTGGGTCAAAATCCTGAAACACCTTGGGCAGAATTTTGCCGCTGGCATGTGGGGACAAGCCCAACACTCCGACGTGTAAAATGACGTGCAATGACATCAGGCGTGCGTCATTTCGATATTTCCTTCGGTGTGCTGGAGGTAGCTGCACAACAGCCAAACTGTCAACGGCCTATTAAGGCTATTAAAAAAGTAATTTACCTTATTGATAATGCTGCCCGTCCAACCTTCAGGCTGGCGAGCAGGTGAAGAGCCCAAGTAGCCTTTGCGTTTTTCAGGAACCTCATCCTGCCCGTGAACCTCATTCACGGGCAGGATGAGGTTTCCTGAAGGTTTTATAAAATAAATAAATAAATTTTGTTAAATTCACAAACATGTCCCAGCTCATGTGACACTGTCACATGAGGGGACATGTTTAAATCATTTTTTACTTCTGATAAAACTTTTTTATAAATACCTAATCTCCCTGAGGCAGCTCCGTGCCTCAGGGAGATTGCTACGCGCAGGCCCCGACTCTCCCTCTTCCCCCCCCGCCCGCACAGGTAGCGCTGAGCGCTACTGGCCACGCGTTACGCTGGGCTGGCCTTAATTGGGCTGCCCACATAAAATGGTGGCGCGCAGCCGATCACGGGCGGCGATCGGCTCTTCGCCCGCTCCCAAACAGCCTGCCCGCCATAGGAAAAATTCACCCCCTTATCTAACAGCACCATGGCTCACCGAGACCTTCTCAAGAGCAACTGGGATGGGCAATAAAGGCTGGCATTGTCAATAACGCACATATCCCAAGAATTGATTAACCCTCAGCACACCACACAATTGAACAATGCCATTTCAGTCTAATGACTCTGGTAACTGCAATGTCAATATTGCCCCTGGGCCATAGGTGTGCAGTCAGCTGACCTCAGCCTTGTTGGTGTGTTACTTTTGGGTACAGCACCTTTTGGGCTTGGGGAGGGACATCCCAACACCAGTGTGAACCAAAGAGTTGGAGGTGGGGCTGGCCCTGTGGCAGTCTATTTCACAGCGAAGTCTATTTAGTCAGAAAACTGTCTAATTAAAAATAATCTCTATAAATATAGCAAGCAGGACTCATGACAAAACTATGGCAGTATCTTGTGGTAATAGCAAGGTTATTTCCCCAGCAAAATGCAGTGAGTGTAGGATAGTTACATGGTACAAATTATGTGTGTTAAATCAGTCCTAGTCACCTGAGGCATTGCAGTTTCCAGGTGTGATTGACAGGGGAAATAACCCAACCATCGCCATTCTGCCCAGCATCGTGGTGTCACTTAACGCAGCAAAAATAGATTTGGCCTGAATTATCTGCTTTGCTTTCCTGTCCAGTTATTTCTAGTGGGCAGTAACCCAAAGCAGGTAATTCAAGCCAAATTTTTGGAAGTGGATGTCAGGCTGAGCAAGCAGGGTGAGTTGGAACAAAGCCATGTGCTGATCCCCCATTTGGTCTAGGGAATCTGTTCAAAAAATCTTAGGAAAAAATTATATTTATTCCACCTTTTCTATCCACATTTTTAGACCTAAAAAAGGACTTCGACCAGTGGGATGATTTTTTGGAAGGGCAAAGACATCATGTGACTCTCGTAAAGTGAATCTTATCTTCAGGCTCAAATTGTCCTGATGCTCGACATGGAATCCAACTGGTTTGTAATGTGAAGGCTGATGAAATTGTGTTGCAGTGACTGGATTTCCAAGGGTCAAATACTCGTATCTTGTGTCAGGATCCTAAATGGCACATCATGCAGCACTAATGTGACATGGCATTTGGCCTGCAGCTAAACCAATGCATCCATTCCCCCCTAAAACATTCAAACAACAATTCAGTGTACAACAATCCATAACCAGCACAAATACTTATAAAAGGAAAAATTGCTTTTATTTCCTGAATGATGGGGAACGAGTGTTTGGGATGAGTACAGTACAACCTACATAGAATTTCACTACTCACTCCTACTTCCTCTCCCACCAAAGAACGGATGAATAGCTGCACCTCCCAGCATTTTACTGAGTGGTACAGCTCAAACCGGCTCGGATTTATTCGCTGATCTGTGCTGAGTTAGCAAATCTCAAATAAGGAGGACCTTAGAGAATTAGTTCCCTGAGTTAGGTGACAAAGGAATCATTCTCTGCCGTGATGCCCTCTATGGTAGAATAGTCTACCTGCACATACTGCCTGAGCTCACTCACAAAGTAAAGCCACTCGGGTTGGGTGGTAATAGAATATATCAAATCACTCTCTTTATCCTGCCACCCCTCTCCATTGCTCTGACGTGGGCTTCAGCTGGCATTAACAAGATCAGCCTGACACACTGTCATGGATATGAGCTGGCTCAGACCAGGCTGATTTAGGTACTGGATGGAAGTTGGCATTCGTAGAACTGAGCCCCAGCAACAGTCAGTGCTTTTGGGCTGGTGATGAATATAATTTTCATGTGCTTTCATTGGCCTGTGGTTACAGTAGTAAACTGTAATTATGAAGAGGATATCTGATGAGTCCTGGGAAATGGAAACATTTGAAGATTGCAAAACTTCTCGTTGGACATTGGCAGCTACTGCTGCTTTAGGGGATGTAGGGAAATATGACCCTAGTCAGCTTTATATTGGAAGTTATTTTTGTAGATTTCTCAGGTATAGTTGGGATTTCACTGCTCTATCCAGCAGTAACTGGCACAAGGTTGTGCAGCATACTGTTCATATATTAGAATTGCAAAGTGTCCCTAAGATTTAATTAATTGCAATGTTAATGCTAGAATTTCTGATGTTGGTCTTTGGTGTTTTTATGGTTTGATACTTCTAAGGAAAACCAGTCCCCAGGCACTCCATCTCAGCTTTAATCTGTTTGGGTGGATGTCTGGGATGGAGAAGATGAGGGGACTTGAGTCTCATTACACTGAGGGGTCAGTGGGTCATTGCCTTCAGTGACTGTCCATCTCAACAGCTTTTTCAGAGAGCATTTAAAGTCAATCACATGGCGTGAGACATGAAAGAAAGAACTTACATTTAAATATCACAACCTCAGGACAAACCAAAATATTTTATAGCCAATGAAATACTTTGTGTAGTTATTGTTGATAATGTAGCTAATTTTCACACAGCAAAATTCCACACATGACAATGACCAGTTAATCTGTTTTAGTGATGTTGAAGACCTCCCATGCTGTTCTTTCAATAATGCCATGCGATCTTTTGCATCCAGATTTGGTAAGGGCAACAGGTTTCCTTCCCTAAAGGGTGTTTATGAATTAGTTGAGGTTTTATGACAATCTGACAGCTTCATGCTCACTTTTACTGATACCAGCTTCTTAATGCCAGATTTTTATATTTTTAACTGAAATCAAATTCAATTGGTTGGTGACCAATAGCTTGGTCAAAGAGGTATGTTTTAAGGAGTGTCTGAAAGGAAGAAAGCAAGATAGAGAGGCACAGAGATTTAGGCAGGGCATTCCAAAGCTCAGGCAGCTGAAGAGATGTCCATCATCGCTGGAGTGAAGAAAATTGGGGATGTGCAAGAGACACGTTTGAGGTGCGCAAAGATCTTGGAGGATTATTGGGCTGGAGGAGGTTAGAGATGCAGAGTGGAGTGGCCATGTAGAATTGTAAAATTGAGGTATTACCGGACCAGGAAATAAAATAGGTCAGTGAGCACAGGTGATGAGTGGACTTGGTGCGAGTTAGGATAAGTGGTGTAAGTGACCAATGTTAATTTGAAATACTCTGCTTAGGGGTGAGCAAGACACCTCAGTTAAGTGTACAGAAATCTCCCTTGGCAACATATATGGCCCTGCCAATGCGACCGTACAATAAAGTTCCCTTACCCTTTAATTTCATTCTCTAGAATAATACAAGGTGGCATGCTGTATGCTACTAGTTAAAAAGAGCATTGGCTCCGGTGGTGTTCAGTATCAGTTTCTTCAACCAAGTTAGCTCCTTGCTTATGTAGAGATTACACAAACGAAGGTACTATTCCCTGGAATGTAGAGAGTTAAGGGGTAATTTAGCTGAAGTTTTCAAGATATTAAGGGGGACAGACAAAGTAAATAGAGAGAAACTATTTCCACTGATTAGGGTGTCTAGGACTGGGGGGACACAAGCCTCAAAATTTAGAGCCAGACCTTTCAGGAGTGAAATTAGGGGCTGGACTTTTGTGGACTCAGGATGACTGCTGAGGCCTCTAAAAATGGCAGGCCGGGCCATATCCTGGGACCCATACCCTCATTCCTGGCGTCGGCAGTTTTTACCAGCGCAGGATAAGGGTGAGAGTGACGATCCTGCACCTTGCACTCCCAACCTGGCAGGTTCCGTTGCTGGGGTAGGCATCACCTATCCCTTGCAATTTTCGTGGAGTCAAGCCAGTTTCTTGAGGACATGTGGTTCACTAAGTCTGGATTCCAGAACCTTTTGAAAGGTATATTTAAAAAATCTAACCCAAGCCCCTGCCATGTCCCCATTTCACCTCCATTCCTTTTCCATGACATCAAGCTACCTCCATGGCCATTCACGCAGTATGCACTATGTACAGAATCATAGAATAACAGTGGCAAGCCTTGAAATTCTGATTGGTACAGAAAAGGACACCCATTCAGAAATCTGCCTTATAAAACACTACTGCTTTTACACCGTGTAAAAGTGACAGCAGACAGAGCCATTATAATATCAATAACATGCACTTTACCTCACTTCACACCTCTTAATCACGTCCAAATAAACATACAGATGTTGAAAAACAAATAAAAGAATAATTTACTATAATCTCATAAAGATACCAAGCAAACACTCCACTTCAGCCTGTGAAAACAGACCTCCTGATGAGCTAATCCACCAATGAGTTTTGGAGCTCAACCAAGCTTCCATCATGAAGCCATCTGAGAACTGTATCAATAGAAACAGATGGCCAGACATATGTTTCTCTAGAGGGCCTCATTTTGAATGTTTGGATGAACTCCAAGACTCTCTACTAGATTAGCTAGGCAGTGGTCTGTTTCCATAGGCTAAAGTGGAATGTTTGCTTTGATTGGCATCTTTATGAGGTTATAATAAGTTATTCTTTATTTGATCTGTTCTTTTAATGTCTGTTTATTTGGCTAGATTAAGAGGTATGAAATAAAGTAAATCTTCTGTTATTGACACTATAATGGCTCTGCCTGAATTTTACAGTATAACAATGACTTTTAATAACAGTGGCAAATCTTGAAATGCTGATTGGTACAGAAAAGAACACTTATTCAGAAATCTGCCTTGAAAGAAACTGCTGCTCTTACAGCCTATAAAAGTGACATCAGACAGAGCCATTACAGTATCAATAACAGGAACTTTACCTCACTTTGCACCTCTTAATCTTGTCAAAATAAACACACACATTGAGAAATGGATCAAAGAAAGAGCAGCAGTTTTATTTTCAAAGCAGATTCTGGACTGGGTGTTTTTTTAAAATCAGCATTTCAAGACTGTAAAGTGTGTACTGGACAAGTGGGCATGGAGGTGACTGACATGGAGCTATTAATGTATATAATGTAATTGGATTTTTTTTAAAAATAGAGGTTTAGTCTGTGTGTGTGTGTGTTAATTGGATTAAAGACAGCTAATCTTGGTGCTTTGATGTATAGTAGTTCTGAGATGTAAACAGAGAGGTAAAGAGTACATTTGCATTTTGTTGAATAGAGCATTCAAGAAGGGGAGTGAATTTGCATCTAGAAGACACCAAGCAATGTTTATATTACTAATAAAATTGGTACAATGAAAGGAATTTTATTGTTAGAAGAGGTGGAGTTCAAAGGACCTGGTGATACAATGAGAATTTATGTTCAAAGGGCAGACTGGGTATAACCTGAGAGGAGTTTGTGTGTGAAAGACAGAGGCATGTAAGATCAAAGCCTGTAAGCCTACAACTGTCTGCAAAGGAACCAAATTGAAAGGAACCTCATTTTGAATTTGTACGGTGAAAATGCTTTGCCTGGTGCCTGCTTAAAGCCTGAGTTGTTGCCTTAGTGGAGATTAAGTTGGGAATTTGTTAAAAAGTTATAATAGTAGTAATTTGTAGCCATGTGTATATGTTTAATACCTTGTTATAAATTAATAAACATCTCATTTAGTTTGATATAAAAACCTCTCAAGAACTGGTGGTCTTATTCCTGAATTTAGAGCTGCAACTCAAAACATACCAATTGAAAATATAGGTTGTGACAGTTGTTTAAAGTTTCCCTCTGGGATTTTAAATAACTCAGCCTTTTAAAAACTCCTGTGTCATAACAGTGACATGGGGAGTTGGTGAGGGCTAGAGGCCTTAACAGCCTTTAATACAGCTGGGATAAAGTCCCAGAGAACTGAGATGGGCCTTCCAACCAGCCAGCCTTGTCACTTGCCTGCCTTTGTGGCCGCATTGAAACTGCTTCTGGGATCAGCGAACCTGACTTGATCTTGTCCCCACCTCCATGGAGCAAAAATGTGTGCAGGGGCCATTTATATGGAGACTGGTCTGCTGAGTTGGGAAATTTCCCAATTTGCTTCCTGCCATGATGGTGAAATTCTAGCCCTACAAAGCACTTTTGCACACAAGAGGTGGGAGAAGTTTAGAAATCTCTTCTAAATGGCAATTGTTGCTGGTTCAATTGTTAATTTTAGATCTAAGATTGAAAGATTTTTGTTAACCAAAGGTGCTGAGGGATTTGGTGGCAAAAACAGGAATGTAGAGTTAGGCCACAGATTGACTGTGATCTCGTTGAATGGTGCAACAGACTCAAGGAGCTTAGTGGCCAATTCCTGCTGCAATGATAATGTGGGGATGAGGGTTGCTAACTTGTAATTACTGGGCAGGGTTATTTCTGTTTGTCTCCAGTCGCCGTTGCTTCTTGGTAGCTTATCTGCTACCTACCTGTAAATTGAACCTAGGTAATGTGAAACAATAGTGAAATAAGCTGGTTATTTGGCAACAGTTATCTGCTTCCTGAGCTTCGATGGAATTCATTGCAAGTCTACTCCAAAATTCAACTGAGATATAAACATGGAATAACAAGTAACTAAGAGTGAGTTACAGGCTGGAATCTAATCAAAGGCTTTGGGTGGTTTAAAAATGAAATAACAAATTGTCATGCCAGTGACACCCATGTCCCAAGAATGAATTTTTTTTTAACGTAGTTTAAAATACAGTTTGTTGGGTGACTGAGTGGTGGACTGTGTCAGGCACTACATTTTTATCTCTCGACACGCTTCCCAATCCAGCCCAGACTGTTGGAGGAGGTTACAGCCCATTCAAAATGGTCAGAAAAGCAACCTGACAGCATAGAAACTAAGGAGAAGTTGAAAGAGGTGGTGGAGAGGTGAGGTTGCATTTCACCATGTGGAAACTGATCTCATGACTTCAAATGATGCTGCTAAGGGGCAACATGTGGATAAAGGAAGTGGGTGAGGCGGTGCAAGGAGAGATCTTCAGGAGAATTCCAAGGTGAGAGTGCAAGCCATTGCAGGAGGTGCTCTGCATATAATTGTAAAGGTAAAAGTGGAACTGAGTGAGCACTGAAGTGTGGAGCTCAACAATATAGGGGAGGCCTTTCAGGAGGATGATGAGATTTACTACATCAAAGGAAGGTGAGAGATTAAAGAATGCTGAGTGAGATAATGCACCACAATCGCTGTCACAAAGAATGTCATTTGTGACTTTAGGGCACTAAATTGATATGGATTATTTGATTGTTATCACATTGCTGCTTGCGGGCACTTGTGTCCACAAGTTGGCTGCCATGTTTCCTCCATTTCAACAGTGACTACACATCAAGAGTATTTCATAATGTGTTTTGGGACATTCTGAGCTTGTGAGTAATGCTCAATAATTAGAACTTTGTTCTTTTCCTTGCTCCTGCTGATCGAAAGGGGAAATCTGCATCAGGTTCTTGCTACTGCTAGATGCTAAGTTACCCCTTCTGGAAATTAAATGAGGGGAGGCAGTGGTATAGTGGTAATGTCACTCTACTAGTAATCCAGAGGCCCAGGCTAATGCTCTGGGGACACAGATTCAAATCCCACCATGGCAACTGGTGGAATTTAAATTCAATTAATAAATCTGAAAATTAAAGAAAAAGCTAGTCTAATGGTGACCGCAAAATTGTTGTTGCTTGTCATAAAAACCCATCTGATTCACTAATGTCCTTATGTGGTCAGGCCTACATGTGACCCCAGACCCACAGAAATGCACTCTGAAATGGTCTAGCAAGTCACTCAGTTATAGCATCTAAAAGGAATGACACTGGGCAGATCACCTAGCATCGACCTAGGCACCAGGAATGACACTGGCACACCCAGCCCTGTTGACCCTGCAAACTCCTCCTCACTAACATATGGGACCTTGTGCCAAAATGCTATCTTTTATTATGAGTTGGATTGAACATAAACGTTAGGATCAAACAAAAATGCTGGAAAAACTCAGCAGGTCTGACAGCATCTGTGGAGAGAAAGACAGAGTAAACGTTTCGAGTCCGTATGACTTCTTCAGAGCTTGAGTTTGTCTTTCTCTCCACAGATGCTGTTAGACCTGCTGAGTTTTTCCAACATTTTTTGTTTCAGATTTCCAGCATCCACAGTGTTTTGCCTTTATATAAGTAAGGATGTTAGGCTTAAGTTATACAGGGCATTGGTGAGACCGCACCTAGAAAATTGTGTGCAGTTTTGGTGGTCCTCTTTAAGGAAGGATGTAAATGCATTGGAGGTGGTTTAAAGGAGGTTTACTAGGTTGATAAAAACAAAAAACTACTGCGGATGCTGGAAATCCAAAACAAAAACAGAATTACCTGGAAAAACTCAGCAGGTCTGGCAGCATTGGCAGAGAAGAAAAGAGTTGACGTTTCGAGTCCTCATGACCCTTCAGCAGAACTGAGTAAAGTTAAGAGAGGGGTGAAATATAAGCTGGTTTAAGGTGGGGGGTGGGAGAGAGAAGTTGGGTGGGGGCGGGGGGTGATTGTAGGGACAAGCAAGCAGTGATAGGAGCAGATAATCAAAAGATGTCACAGACAAAAGGATCAAAGAGGTTTTGAAGGTGGTGATATTATCTAAGAAAATGTGCTAATTAAGAATGGATGGCAGGACACTCAAGGTACAGCTCTAGTGGGGGTGGGGTGGAAAGACTGACAGGGTATTACAGTTATAGATTTAAAAATAGTGGAAATAGGTGGGAAAAGAAAAATCTATATAAATTATTGGAAAAAACAAAAGGGAGGGGGAAGAAACGGAAAGGGGGTGGGGATGGGGGAGGGAGTATAAGATCTAAAGTTGTTGAATTCAATATTCAGTCCGGAAGGCTGTAAAGTGCCTAGTCGGAAGATGAGGTGCTGTTCCACCTGTTTGTGTTGGGCTTCACTGGAACAATGCAGCAAGCCAAGGACAGACATGTGGGCAAGAGAGCAGGGTGGAGTGTTAAAATGGCAAGCGACAGGGAGGTTTGGGTCTTGCGGACAAACCGCAGGTGTTCTGCAAAGCGGTCGCCCAGTTTGGGTTTGGTCTCTCCAATGTAGAGGAGACCGCATTGGGAGCAACGAATATCAGTAGACTAAGTTAGGGGAAATGCAAGTGAAATGCTGCTTCACTTGAAAGGAGTGTTTGGGCCCTTGGACGGTGAGGAGAGAGGAAGTGAAGGGACAGGTGTTGCATCTTCTGCATGGGCATGGAGATGTGCCATAGGAGGGGGTTGAGGAGTAGGGGGTGATGGAGGAATGGACCAGGGTGTCCTGAAGGGAACGATCCCTACGGAATGCCGCCGGGGGGGTGAAGGGAAGATGTGTTTGGTGGTGGCATCATGCTGGAGTTGGCGGAAATGGCGGAGGATGATCCTTTGAATGTGGAGGCTGGTGGGGTGATAAGTGAGGACAAGGGGGACCTTATCATGTTTCTGGGAGGGAGGAGAAGGCGTGAGGGTGGATGCGCGGGAGTTGGGCCGGACACGGTTGAGGGCCCTGTCAACGACCGTGGGTGGAAAACCTCGGTTAAGGAAGAAGGAGGACATGTCAGAGGAACTGTTTTTGAAGGTAGAATCATCGGAACAGATGCGACGGAGGCGAAGGAACTGAGAGAATGCGATGGAGTCCTTACAGGAAGCGGGGTGTGAGGAGCTGTAGTCGAGGTAGCAGTGAGAGTCGGTAGGCTTGTAATGGATATTGGTGGACAGTCTATCACCAGAAATTGATAGTAAATACTAGGTTGATACCTGGAATGAGTGGGTTGCTTTATGAGGAAAGGTTGGACCGACTGGGCTTGTTTCCACAGGAGTTTAGAAGAGTGATTCAAGATCCTGAACGGCCTTGACAAGTTGGATGTCAAAAAGATGTTTCCTCCTGTGGGTGAGTCCAGAACTAGGGGGCAAATTAGGGGTCGCCCTTTTAGAGATGAGAATTTTTTTCTCTGAGCATTGTGCGACTTTGGAACTCTCTGCCTCAGAAGGTGATGGAAGTGGGGTCATTGAATATTTTTGAGGCAGAGGTAGATGGATCCTTGTTAGGCAAGGGAATCAAAGGTTATCGGGGTTAGATGAGAATGTGGAAATCGAAACACGAGAAGATCAGCCATGATCTTATTGAATGGCGGAGCAGGCTTGAAGGGCCGAATAGTCTACTCCTCCTATTTCTTATGTTCTTAGACTGGGTCTTCAGCAGGTGGTGAGGGAACCAACAAGAGGGAAAATCTATTCAACCTCATCCTCACCAATCTACCTGTTACGGATGCATCTGTCCATGACAGTATTGGTCGGAGTGACCATCACACAGTCCTTATGGAGACGAAATCCCATCTTCACATTGAGGATACCCTCCATCGTGTTTTGTGGCACTATCACAATGCTAAATGAGATAGATTTCAAACAGATCTAGAAACTGGGCACCCAGGAGGTGCTGTGGGCCCATCAGCAGCAGAATTGTGCATAAACAAAATCTGTAACCTTAGCCCAGCAAATCCCCCACTCTACCATTATCATCAAGCTGGGGGATCAACCCTGGTTCAATGAAGAGTACAGGAGGGTGTGCCAGGAGCATAACCAGGCATTTCTAAAAATGAGGTGTCAACCTGGTGAAACTATAACACAGGACTGCTTGCATAGACAGCATGAGCTGAATACTGTCCACATGCCTAGGTGAGTGCCTCTCCAACAACACTCAAGAAGCTCGACACCATCCAGGCCAAAACAGCTCGCTTAATTAGGACACTATCCATCACCCTCAACATTCACTCACTCCTTCACCAACTCACAGTGGTAGCAGAGTGTACCATTTACAAGATGCACTGCAGCATCTCACCAAGACTCCTTTGAAAGCACCTTCCAAATCCATGACCTCTACCACCTAGAAGGACAAGGGCAGCAGATAGATGGGAACACCACCACCAGCAAGTCCCCCTCCAAGCCACACACCATCCTGACTTGGAAATATATTGCCGTTCCTTCACTGTCACTGGTTCAAAATCCTGGAACTCCCTAACAGCACTGTGGGTGTTCCTACAACACATGGACTGCAGCAATTCAAGAAGACAGCACACTACAACCTGCTCAAGGGCAATTAAGGATAGGCAATGAATTCTGGCCTAGCCAGTGATACCCACATCCCTTGAACAAATAAAAAGAAATGCTCAAGTGTGGATGGAGGATGAGGGTGGGGCCAAGCTCTGAGGTGATGTCATCCATGATTGAATAGCTTGCAGAAACTTGATGTCTCGGTACACATCTGAAGACTACCCACTTTTGGGTGAGATATAAAAGGATATGCATAGAACTGTACTCAAGCATGACACAAACTTTTTCAAGAGGCAAAGGGAGCTATGAGAAGTAGTGAAGATGAAGTATCATTTTAGCTCAACAATAAATAAAACGATATTGAACCTTTACTTTGCAACTGCAAGTAATGTAACATTAGTCCTAATTTGATTTGAGATTTATTGCACAAGACCTTTACATTTTTGAAATTTGCATTTTTAATTTGGAAAGCAGAATGAAAATATAAACACCATAGCTCCTTCTACTGCTGCCAGAAAGCTAATTAGCTTTAAGTTCCCAAAGGGTTAAAAGTATAAAACATAACAGTGTTCTCGGTCAATCCTGTCGCTCTGGGCTAGATCTGTCAAACCAGAATACAACACGTTTGATCTCTGCTTCCTGACAGTCCTGCCCATTCATGAGCTGCTGTCTGTGACAAACTCTCCCTGGAATATAGTGGTGTCTTTTTTTTTGTAAAAATATACTTTATTCATAAAATATCTTCAATCACATTCCAAACCATTTCAAAAACAACATTACAAGGGTACAATCCAGGTTACACTTTTACAAGATGTATCACCAGGTGCATCAGTACAAACAATATTACAATCATTTACAGCCTTTCATTTTGATCTGTACAGCCCGAGGGGCTCTAAACAGTTCCCAGTCTCTCGGTGCGCTGTGGTAGAAAGGTCTTAGACAGCGACCCTTGGTGTCATTAGCTTTTCAACAGGCACAAATTCATACACACGCCAAGACACACAAGACCAGGAGAGACACAAACTCAGACAGATACACAGGAGAGTCACACTGACTAGTCACAGAAGAAGCATTAACTGAGAGATGCAACAAGAGAGATGGGGTGGATTTTCCTGCAAGCTTGGAGATCTCAACATCAGAACCAAATGGAAGTCCTGAGCCCACATTTGCTGGCAGTGCAGTTTTTCAGGAGGTGGTCTCTTAATTGGCTACCCCTGTGCTCACTATCCTGTTAAGGACTGTGGGTAAGCTCTCAATGCTGCTAGTCCAGCCAGAGGGTGGGCAGCCATAGAGTCTCAGCAGTCCCATTGGGAAAGGTGGGTGCTGATGTGGTAGGGCAGTGACTGCAAGAACACTACAACTTGGAGGCATCCACGGAAGTGTAAATTTAAATAATTATGAGGGTGAAGCCGTTAGGCACCTCAGAGTGGAGGGAAAAGCCTGCTGGGTGGATCATTTGTGCTATGGATTTGACCTTTCCTGCCTGCAGCGCTGTTACTGGGGCACTGAGCCTCTAGCTCTGACACCTACCCCAGTCTGCGGCAGGGAAGCCATCTCCATTGAATGGCCTGCTTGCACATGTGGTGGGGGTGCAGGGTCAGCACTGCTATTGGCAAAATCCTGGCGATGCTGCAAAATCATCCTTAATTGGGCCTTAACTATGTTATTTGGCTGCCTGCCTCTGGTGAGTGGGCATCAGATATTTTTTCCAGCCCGCCCTTGGGAAAGTTCCCCAGCGGCGGGAATGCATTGGTGAGCTATCCTATTATGGTTCCCCAATATTTTCCCAGCCCACCCCTTCCATCTTCATGCTTGCTACCATGGGGTTGGGAAAATTCATCAAAATTCAGTCAGACACACACACACAGACATTCAGGCACACACATTCAGAGAAAGAATTGCTCGCACTCAAATATACAGAGACACACTCAGCCCTGCACATCTGTCCAGACATTTGCAGCTGTACAGGTGATTAATATGCAGCAGACACGCTTCAGCATGGGCGTACACGTGCCGTTTTCTTACTGTGAAGCTTTCAGAGTTGTGGCTGACCCCTCAGTCACCATGGCAACATGCTGTTGAGTATGTAATTGGTGTGAATGTGCAGCACCAGGAGACTGTTGCATGCAAGCCAACACAGAGACAAAGACAAGCAATTCCTTTGTGTGCTGTATCTGCTTGCTGTTTAAAAAGACAGATCATAAAATTAGCACAAACCACATTTCACCAGAGGGGAGAGAGTGCGATTTATGATTACGGTTTGTTTCTGATGGAAATTCATTGGAAATTTTAAATAGCTAAAATCTCAACCTAACCAAAGGAGAAAATAAAGAGGAGAAATAAATTTGTTATAAAAATCAATGTTTAATCCTAGAGAGCAGTTTTAATTATAGAAATTTTCAGGAAGAGGCTCGGAAGGGAGCAATGGGAGACCTGGAGCAGGAGGAAGCTGGTTAAGGCTGGGTGTATGATGGATTGAATATTTGAACTGCGAGTGTTTGGGACATAAACAGCACCAGGGACAGGCACCATGAGGAAGCCTAAACAACACCAACTTGTTCAAGTTACATTGAAATTATTAGTCATTTTTTCACTTCAATTACAGGAGCGAAGGACTCATTTCCACACAAGACATTGGTATAGGGATGGAGCTAATAATGGTTTTATTGCATTAAAAAGGATTTCCTGAACAATATCCCATGGGGCAAACTGAGCGTAAAGTGAAGGATGGCAGAAAGCTGAACTAATTATAAAAGATTATTTTACGCCTGGAGTCTGCCCTCCCTTACTGAACAATGTCCTTGAAATAACTCTACTCAGATGACCCTTTTTTTTAATATTGAAAGATATCACATCAACAGGAATCCAGTTCTGAGAGAAACATTTAATCCAAAATGAGTCTCCAAAGAGGTTCAGAACAGAATCTCCTGCACACAACGAATAGTTCAGACAAATAACATAGATGCATTTAAGGGATATGATACAGCTCAGGAAGCTATTTGGCCCCTTATGCCTTTGTTAGCTTTTTGATAAAGCTATCCAATTAATCCCACTCTCCTGCTATTTCCCCATAGCCCTATAAATATTTGCTTTTCAATGTTATTATTGAATATGATTCTACCACCCTTCCAGGCAGCACATTCTACATCATAACCCTTATGAATTAGATAAATACATGAGAGATAAAAGAATAGGATATACAGCTAGGGTTGGATGAAAGTGGGTGGAAGAGGCTTGTGTAGAGTGTAAACACCAACTTGGTCTAGTTGTGTTGAATGGCTTCTGTCAGTGCTTGAAGTTCTATGAAATTCTGTGTAAAGGTTGACAAAAGCGCTAATCCAAATGAAGATAAAAACAAAAAGCTAAAAGCTACTGCGGATGCTGGAAATCCAAAACAAATACAGAATTACCTGGAAAAACTCAGCAGGTCTGGCAGCATCGGCGGAGAAGAAATCAGTTAACGTTTTGAGCCTTCATGGCCCTTCGGCAGAACTGAAGCATAGTTAGAAGAAGGGAGAAATATAAATTGGTTTAAGGTGGGTGGGGGGGGGGGGAGGGGAGAGACACATTGAGGGTGTGGTGATTGTCCAAATGAAGGTTCAATTCTCACAGTGCAGGACGCCAAGAAGTTTGGAAAGAATGACAGGACCACAGAATTATTACAGCACAGAAAAAAAGCTATTCAGCCTATCATGTCTGCGCAGGCTCTGAATGAGCAGTGCAGCTACTGCAGTTCTCCCACCTTATCGGCATATTCTTCCTTTTCGGAAAGCAATCCAATTCCCTCTTGAACGCTTCAATTGAACCTGCCTTCACCACGGTCTCAGGCAGCGCATTCCAGATCTCAACTACTTGCTGTGTGAAAAAGATTCTCCCCATGACTCCATTGCTTCCTTTGTAAACTAACTTAAATCTGTATCCTTTCATTCTCGATCCTGTTCTCAGTGGGAACAGGTTCTCCTTATCTACTGAACCCCTCATGATTTTGAATATCTCACTTAGAATGGAAACAGGGTAAATGAAAGAATTAGTGATTAGATGATGATAAGCTTGTGTTTTAAAAGCCTGAGGACTGTAGGAGAAAGGGGAGACTGAGAGAAGTGGTGTGTATGCCTCTGACCCTGATTTACCGAGGCTCCCACAGTTCAGGGTTCAGCACTGGTGCTGTTAATCCTTCATCTGCATTAATTGGCCAAGAAACACGTCGATCACTTGATTGATTTAAACTGAGCCAATTGCAAAATACATCAAGTAAAAGTGTTTCATGGACTGAGAAGCTGGGATAAAAAAACAGTGACAAGGACCTTGGGACCTTGGTAGACTTGGAACATTCCAAAATGCATCAACCTTGAATCAGTGAGGAGCTCCCAAATCAGCAGTGAATCTGTCAACTTGCTGCAATTGTTTGTGGGTATGTCTTGTTTGTATGCCTGTGAATGCATTGTGTGTGTGCCTATATGTTGTGTCTGTGTTGTGTTTGTGTGTAGGGGTTGTTTGCTACTGTTACTTCACATTGATAAGGTTCCTATTGAATTGCCTTCAATTCACTTGCAAAATGTGCCACATATAATGAAAGACAAAGAATAACTGAAATCTAAATGCCAGTGCAAACCCAAGGGAGAGTTTCTGCTATTTAACTCCACGTGCAAATACATCCTGCTCCCACCATATTCTGCCTTTACATTACACTGATTTTTATTTTCAGCCACTACCTTTTCTCTGTCAGTGTCTATCCTCTCTGGCACACTAACCCTCTGTCGATTTCACTCCTTCCTTCTCCCTGTCTCTCTCTCATTCCTCCCTTTGTTTCTCTCATTCCTTTCTTTCTCTCTCTCCCTCACACACACACACACACCCTTTCCCCTTTATTCTCTGTGCTTTGAGTTTGTTGATCTAATCTGGAGTGATGATAGATATGCTACAATTGACCTCAATTCCCCTTGGTTATGGGTGTGGTTAATATCAGTTAGGTCCCTGGCTTCCTTTCATAATATGATGACTTCAGCTGGAAGGTGATCCATGCTGACTTGGCTGTGATAAACCCTGTAGTTGAATAGCCGAAGGGGCGACTTTGAGTGAAAAATTAAACTGACATCCCAGCACAGTTCTCAAGGGAATGCTGCACTGTCAGAGGTGTCGTCTTTCGGATGAGATGTTAAACCGATCCATTGGCACTATTCAACGGAGAGCAAGGGAGTTATCCCCGGTGTCTTTGGCCAATAATTATCCCTCAGTCAACCACACAAGAACATTATCTAGTCATCACATTGCCATATGGGAGCTTGCTATTTGGGCTGCTGCATTTACCTCATTACAACAGCGACTACACTTCAAAAAGTACTTACTTGGATGTAAAGCTCTTTGGGATATCCTGAACCATAAAAGGCACTATAGAAATGCATGTTTGGATATCACTGACAAAGAACGTCTGCTTAAGTTGACTGGCACCCGTGTCACTGGTTCGCTGGTGACCGTCAGGAACAGGAGGGAAGAAAAGTGGTCAGAAAAAACATCACAGGATTCAGATGGTGAGAAGCTGATAAGATTTTCCTGTGGTAACTCACTCCGATTATTTTCCTCTCTCCTCTGCCACTAAACAGATTGTAGCTATTATTCATATCATCTCCCCTTTTTCTGAGTTCCCTCTTTCCCCCTCTCTCTTGTATATCTGTGTAATTTTTCCCTCCTCATCTTTTGTATATCTGTACAGATTACAGATACTTCTTTCTCTTTATCCTTACCCTCTCTCTTGTATATCTGTACAATTTAATTCCCCTCGCTATCTGTACATAAATTCTAGCTGTTAGCCAAGTGTTTATAAGATCATAGAGCTCGAAGTCTGGTCCCATTTGGTGAATCACAATTAGAGGAACTGTCTGCATTTCCTGCTGAAACCAGTCGAAATTCTACCTTTGAGCTGTTTGTGAAGCATGGATAGGGGGTTGGGGGCGGGGAGAGACTTCCAGCTGCACAACGCCTTTGTACAAGCAGCTTTAGAAATCTTCTCTTGCAGTGACACAGATAGAGCGCTCCCCTGTCACATGGGTATGAATCCCACTCTGCCTGCCTCCTGAGCTATGAGGAACTTGTCCATCATGATTCTGATTGAAATCTCGTTCAGTTGTCACTTCCATCCCCCAAACTTTTAGCTTTGCTGCATCTCTCTCCATTTTCTAAGGCCTTGCTAACTACAGTTAGGGTTATCTCCCCAACCTTCCCAAAACTCCAACAACGCCTTGATTTTTAAAATTCTTATCCTCATTTTTAAATTGCTTCATGGCCTCCCTCTCTCCATAACCTCTTCCACCCCTACAGTCTTCCGTGATCTCTGTGCTCCTCCAACTCTGACGTCTTGCACATCCTGGATTTCCATTGCCTTACCATTGGCAGATGTGCATTTAGCACTTCGACCCTGAGTGTTGGAGTTCCTTCCCTAAACCTCTCTACCTCTCTTGCCTCCTTTAACAGCCTGCATTCTAATCGAGTTATGTTGTTGATGTAAGTCTGTATAAATTGTTGGACACTCAGACACACACCCATCTTCTTGACAAACAAAAAGACATAAACAAATGGTGGCCCCACTGCAGCAGTGCCAGGACCTATGCATGAGCACTAGCTGCCTCCCCATGGTAGCTGGAATTCCAGATGTGGGATCCTGCTGCGCTTATCCCTGATTAAGATAGGTCAATAGGGTTGCCAGCCCTTCAGGATTGCCCTAGAGTTTCTAAGTATTAAAGATTAATGTCCTAGGATATTGTTGTGAGTAAGGCAGGAAAAAAGCTATAGGGGCTTTAGAAATAATGTGTTTTCATTTTCTTTGTATGCTTTTGCTTATTAGTGTCATGGACAGAGTGTAATTGCTTTCTTACTGCCAATATGTTTTGTATGAAAAGAGGTGTGTCTTTTACCCTTGGAGTCTGTGTTCCAATTAAATAATTCAGCAGCAAGCTTTCACGAGTTTAAAATAAAGAAAGTTTTTATTCTCATACACTTACCCTGAATTAAGGCAACATCACTCACTCGGTCTCATGCACACATGCACACATGTGAAGATTGGATACAGATAGCACTCTTTTACAGATTGCAGTTAAGTCAATCTCTGATTTACAATTTTTCACCTCCCACATGGCAGGCCTGTAGTTTCTTGAATGGATTCAATGATTTGAGGTTGAAGTGAGGGTTTTGTAAAGTGAAGAGTTCACAGCGAGTTGCGAGGTTTCTTGGCAGTTGATTATCTAGGAGGACCGCTTTCAGGTGAACTTTGAAATTGGAACAGGTTAAGTACTTTGGCTGTTTGTAGACTTGCAGCTAGTTTCAGAGTCTGGTTCTCAGACTAGCTGTTGACTGATGGTTCTGGTGGATTTGCTGGGTCCTGGGGTAGTTCCTGAAACCAGCTTTGATCGCATGACCACTCGGTTAACACTTTTGAGGCCCACCCAGTCTGATTTGGATGGGGGAGGCCATAATGATGCAATGGGAAGTTGATAGCGGCCATTGGGTTTCAATCTCCCCTTTTGTCCAGTAAGAAACATGGAGACAAGCTGTCTGGAAACTCTATAGTCTTTAGTATTGGCCCATCCTCAAATAATGGGATGTGTGAATCCCACAAATGGCTATGAGGTATCCTCGCCTATGTCCGTATTTACTTAGGTATTTGCCAGAGAATTGGTACTCTTTGCAGCCCAAATGCCAAAAGCCACATGATTTGCAGCAGCCATCTTAACAGCTTCTTTGTGTTCAATTTCTAAAATTATTGACTGAAAGTTCATAATGTAACATGCCTGCACTGGGCATGACAATTAATTATAATAAACTATAGGGGATGAGGAAAGATAGGATGTTTGACTGACTGTCAAGCAGTATCCAAGAGGGAAATAAAGAGTGTCTGATGTCCCTTTGACCTTGGGAATGTTGTGTTGCAATAACGGATGTGACGGCCAAGCAATGATGTAACTGTGGGTGGATAGTTAGATGCAAGATACCTCCTGGAATACCTCCAACCAAAGTTGGCAACCCTAAGGGTTGGGGAGGAGTGTGCCTTCTGTGCATAAATCCTTCCCTGCCGGAACTTCAAGTTGAAGAGCTGAATTCATTCCAATCTTTCCACTCCGGTTCTTTTCTTCGTAAGACCTTTTATCTGTCTCTGCTCATCTAACACTGATCTAACTTCATGTACTGCATTCCACCACTGGACATACAACTTTCAGCCATGTTGCCTCTGCACTGTGGAGTTCCTTCCCTAATCCCTTTTATCTCACCACTTCAATAGGCCCATGAAAGCCTCTTGGTTCAGTTACATCTTTGGTCTTTTCCACTTGTGTCACTCCCATTCCTGCTTGGGTTTACCCCCACTCATCTTTTGGATGAGACATTAAACTGAGGCCCCATCTGTCCTCTCAGGTGAGCATAAAGTATCCCATGGAACTATTTTGAAGACGAGCAGGGGAGTTATCCCAATGTTCAGGTCAATATTTATATATTTTAAGGATGGACCAACACCTAAAGACTATGGAGTTCCCAGACTGTCTGTCTCCATGTTTTATACTGGACAAAAGGGACGATTGAAACTCAAGGGCCACTATCAACCAACATCACGAAAACAGGTTATCTGGTCATTATCACGTTGCTGTTTATGGCAGCTTGCTGCGTATAAATTGGCTGCAGCATTTCCTGCATTACAGCAGTCACTACACTTCAAAATGTACTTCATTGGCTGTAAGCATTTTGTGACATTTTGTGGTAATGAAAGGCGCATTAAAAATGCAATTTCCTTCCTTGCTTCCCTTCTCTTTCCCTTCGTCCCTTCTTTCCTTTCTTTTTCTCTTTCTTTCCAATAAATTCCTTGTCTCACACAGGTCCCTAGGGGAAGGTACTGTGCCAGATTGAGAAATTGGATTAGCATCAATAGAGACACATGCCACTAACACAGGATGCTGGGACGGGGCATTACTAAGTGGCTGTGAGGGAGTTGAATTGACATTAATAAAGACACCCTCATTAACACAGGGTATTCAGGGGATGAGCTACTGAGTGGCAGCATGACGGAGCTGCTTTAACATCAGCGGAGATATAGACATTAAAATGGAGTGCTGGCTACATGATTTAATGATTCTATGAATTTCAACCCCAAAGCCTACTCCATTTTGAACTTTACCATTTTTGCCTGCAGCACTTAAAGGGTTAATATAGATTCTGCTGTGCATCATTTACACCGTTTGCAGATCAGCTATTTTCTGCGATGTTTGTATTTCCTGCACAAATGTCTCTCTGTGCTGTGGGTGTGGTTATCAAATACAGGAATCTGTGAATAAACACATCAGCTCTGCACAGATGAGCAGCAAACGTCTGCCTATGAGCTGGTGGCTTTGTTTTTGGTCTCGGGGTGGATATTTTCCTTGCAATGCAGCACAGAGGCAAGGAGTCGAGAGCCAAAGGGCTCCATTCTGTCATCACCTGGCACTCATTCACACACACTTTACAGCAGGATGCGCTGAACTGGCACTGAGGCCAATGGTAACATGCCATCTCCTGTCTTGGCTGAGATTAGTGCAAAATTCTCATCCATGTTGTTGTTACCTGTAGACTCAACTATTCCAGTGCTCCTCTAGATGGCCTCCCATCTTCCACCCTCCATAAATGAGCTTGCCCAAAACTCTGCTGCATATATCCTAACTTGCACCAATTCCTGTTCACCCATCAACCTCTCTGCTCGCAGACTTACATCGGCTCCTGGTTCAGCAATGCCTTAATTTAAAAATTCGCATCTTTCTATACAAATCCCTCCATGACCTTGTGTACCCATCTCTTCCCCCAAACAGCCTTCCCCATCTCTGTAACCATCTCCAGCCCTACAACTATCTGAGATCTCTGCACTCCTCCTATTCTGGCTACTTGTGTATCCCTAATTTCTTTTGCTCCACCAGTGACGCCCATACCTTCAGCTGCCATGGCTCCCCCCTCCCTATACCTCTCTGCCTCTCTTCCCTCCTTTAAGTTGGTCCTTAAAATCTAACTGTTTTATGCCTGTGTTAATATCTTTTTATGTGACTCAATGTCAAATTGTCAGGTTGTCCTCCTGTGAAGTATGTTTAAGCTTTATTACATTAAGGGTGCTATATCAATGCAAGCTATTGTTCAATTGCAAATTGGTGAGAGCTTTTTGACTACATGCCCTATAAGCTGTAAAACAACAGAGCAGATGGTGTTATTAGTTGGAGACAGGCTGAAGAGGTTGAAGCATTAAAGATTCCCAAGAAGTGTGGGCCTGGGTTGGATCATGTTAGTAAAAAGTCTGGTAGCCATCTGGTACCTTTATTGGGAAGAGGTACTGGGGAGGGCTGTGAGGGGGTATTGTCCTGGATGAATGACAACACCCGTATTGAAAAGAATAGCCATGCAAGCCAGTAAATTACATGAAAAGGAAATGAGAATTTGCATTTATATAGCATCTTTCACATCCTCAGACATACCAAGGCATCTATGGTCAATGCAATACATTTTAAAAAAATGTAGTCACTGTTGTTATTCTGGTAAAAGGAAGGATTGAGAAAGCATAGGAGTTAAACAGTTTAAGATCCTAGGAATTTCAACAATTTGAAAACCTTCCTGATTCCTCCTCAGATCAACTCAATTCAGGTTTTAGCTGGAGATAGGATCTATGTGAGATCCAAAAGCTAAAAACCAAGCTGCGTCCAGTGAATATATCAGATTGCTATGGGATGATTCAAACCGGATGGATTCCTTGTACACAATCAGTGTTTGCTGTGTGAGTATGTTGTCAAATCTATTATTAAATCGTCAGTAGACACGCAGTGCAGTCTCATCGATATGTGTTAGTTGAATGCACCTTTAAATAGAAACATAACGCATTTGTCTAAATAATTAATATGAATAAATGGGTCTGAGACTGCAATATAGGAGCCTGGAGCATATTGCAATTTTCTTTCTTCAGAATCTTACACAGCTATAGAAAGGATAAAAGCAACATACTGCAAATGCTGGAAATCTTATATTTTCTGGCTCTGTATAGAATCATAGAATAATACATTGTGCCTGCGCTCCCTCTTTGAAAGAGCTATTCAATTAGTTCCATTCCCCCATGCTCTTTCCTCATCGCCCTGCAATTTTTTTCCCCTTATTTATTCAATTCCCTTTTGAAAGTTACTATTGAATTAACTTCACTCTTTCAGGCAGTGCGTTCCAAATCATAACAACTCGCTGAGTAAAAAAATTCTCCTCATCTCCCCTCTGATCACTTAATTGTCAATTTGTAGAAGAACATACTGGGGTAGATCTTGACTCCACATGAAAGTGTGAAACGTGTGATAGTGAATTGACAACCCATTATACATCTCTCCTCATTTTTATTTCCATTGACTACAACAGAAAAATAAATGGGGTGAGATGTAAAACAAGGCTGCCGATTCACTATCACCCATTTTATACTTGCACAAAGTCAATATCTAGTCCCCTGAGTCCACTAGCTTAGTCATGAACCCAGAGCGAGGGAAGCCAGATGTGTGCTAGCTATATCTATGCCAGCTCCAAAACCTGCTACAATTTTAATCTGGGTCACAAAGAGTGCTGAGTATAATGAGAGTTTCAAAACTATCTGAAAGGACAGTGTGACAGGTTATGTTATTGGACTAGTAATTCAGGAATATCAGTTCAAGCCCTATCAGGGCAGTTTGAGACTTTAAAGTCAGTTTTTAAAAAACCTGTGTCAGTGAAAGTGTTTTATGGATGCTAGGAATTATAACTGAGTTTAGAGTTTCTCTTTTTTTCCTCTAAGTTATTAAAAAAAAGTGACCATGAAGCTGTCAGATTGTGGTTAGAATCCAACTGGTTCAACACTATGCTTTGGGAAGCAAAACCTGCTGTCCTTACCTGATCTGGTCTGCATATGGCTCCAGACCCCACACCAAATGAGGTTGACTCCTAATTTCCCTATGAATTTGCTCAGCAAGATACTCAATTGCATCAAACTACTACCAAGAATATCTTCACAGCAGCTAGGGATGGGCAATGAATGCCAGCCTTGAATGATTTTTTAAAAAAAAGACTAATGTGCCTCATTAAAACACAGCAGCTCGCAGACATCAGGCACAGCTGGAAAGGATGCCTATACTCAAGAGAACCTCTGACAATTCAATCTATGTCAAAATACACAGACGTCTGCAATACTGGGCCAGTGCACTTGTGTATAGGATTCTGCTTGCCATGATTTAATAGGAGAAAATAACTTTCAAATCCTATTCATTCCACCCCACCCCCATCCCCTCTTGAAGGCGATAGCACAGGGAAGAGGCAGACCTGAAGGTCATTGTGAAGAAACAAATAAACACCTGCCATCTTTCAACAGAAGGCTCTCAGTGCCAAGTCAGGGACCCACCGGCAGATGGAGGCCTTTCTGACTAATTGACCGCGATGTAGACAGGAGCTTGCAATTGGCATCGGTGTAAGCTGCTTTTGACTCATGGCAAACAAAAGAAAGGATATGTCATGCAATGAATGAATGTGATCGGGATTAAAGTTGCTCAGCAAGGAACCAGCAAAATGGATAAGGTATAAAATGGATGCCATGAAGGAAGGCCTAACTGTGCCCATGACAACATTGCAGAGCTGCAGACACACTTGATGATGGTCTTGTCAGCTATCTGTGAGCTGTTGCCACATCGTCAATTTGTCAGAAACTGAAGCTTTTCTCCCTAGAGGCCTTAGGAGGTGAAGCCACACCCAATACAAACTGAACTGCACAGATCAAAAGGTCCCAGTTTATTTACCAATCACAAACACGTGAGTTTCCAGATATCAGATTTGGCCACTACACTGAGTATACTATACTGATTGAAACAAAAAGCTAAAAGCTACTGCGGATGCTGGAAATCCAAAACAAAATAAAAACAGAATTACCTGGAAAAACTCAGCAAGTCTGGCAGCATCGGTGGAGAAGAAATCAGTCAACGTTTCGAGCCCTCATGGCCCTTCAGCAGAACTGAAGCATAGTTTCAACAAGGGAGAAATATAAATTGGTTTAAGGTGGGTGGGGGGGAAGAGACACATTGAGGGTGTGGTGTGAGCAGATAATCAAAAGATGTCAGAGACAAAAGGGTCAAAGAGGTGTTGAAGGTGGTGGTCTTTGTCTGAGAAAAGTGCTAATTAAGAATGCAAGACAGGATATTCAAAGTACAGCTCTAGTGGGGGTGGGGTGGAAAGACTAAAGGTTTTAGTTTTAGATTTAAAAATAATGGAAATAGGTGCGGAAAGAAGAATCTATATAAATTATTGAAAAAAAAGGCGGGTGGGGGGGGGGGAAAGAAACGGGGTGGGGATGGGGGGAGGGGGAGTTTAAGATCTAAAGTTGTTGAATTCAATATTCAGCCCAGAAGGCTGTAAAGTGCCTAGTCGGAAGCCCAACGCAAACTGGAGGAACAGCACCTCATCTTCCGACTAGGCACTTTACAGCCTTCTGGGCTGAATATTGAATTCAACAACTTTAGATCTTAAACTCCCCCTCCCCCCATCCCCACCCCGTTTCTTTCCCCCCCCCCCACCCGCCTTTTTTTTCAATAATTTATATAGATTCTTCTTTCCGCACCTATTTCCATTATTTTTAAATCTAAAACTAAAACCTTTAGTCTTTCCACCCCACCCCCACTAGAGCTGTACTTTGAATATCCTGTCTTGCATTCTTAATTAGCACTTTTCTCAGACAAAGACCACCACCTTCAACACCTCTTTGACCCTTTTATCTCTGACATCTTTTGATTATCTGCTCACACCACACCCTCAATGTGTCTCTTCCCCCCCACCCACCTTAAACCAATTTATATTTCTCCCTTGTTGAAACTATGCTTCAGTTCTGCTGAAGGGCCATGAGGGCTCGAAACGTTGACTGATTTCTTCTCCACCGATGCTGCCAGACTTGCTGAGTTTTTCCAGGTAATTCTGTTTTTATTTTGTATACTATACTGATTGACCTGGAATGCAGTATTCCATTCTGGCCACTACACTTCAGCAAGGAGAGGGGTACAATGCCTCAGTTCTGCATTTGCCTTGTCAGCCATGCTTTTGTGCTCAAGAGTGGGATTTGAACCCACAACTTTCTGACCCAGAGGTGAGACTACTAGCCATTGAACCATAGCTGATAACTCAATCCACCCCTTAACAGAAAATAAGTACATAAATGGAACTCAGTACATGCAACACAATTTCAAAGTTTTACTATTCTCTTCAAAAGAAAAGTATCAACAAAACAAGTGTCTTCCCTGCCTTAGCACTTCACTGAAGACTAACCATGAGTTAAAGTGCAACCGCTTGCTTCTAATATGGTTATGCGCTATCATAAAGCCTTCCGTTTGATGACTTTAGATTGTTAGCCACAAGTATATCATTTATAATCCCTTGATAACACATCGGAACATAGATCATTGAAAAGGATCGTTGTGGGGTGGAGTGGTCAGCCATTTTTAGTTAATCAATTATATAGGATGTTTGTCCCCACAAGTACAGCTACCACTTACAATAAAGTTTAAAGATGTGTCTGATTCTGTTCATACACAAATAAACTGTCAAGCTGACCAAGCTGAATTGAATGGCATCTAAGTCTAAAGAAAACAAATTGTTTCCCAAACTGCAAAATACATTGCTCTGTGCCTTGCAGAAACAGCAAGCAGTAACCGTCCGTGCTGGGACCAGTAAGTGACTCATTTAACATGGTCAAAAATTCCTTGTCTTTGTTGTGTAGGAAAAGATTGAAATCAGCTACGATGCCCCACATGGTGGAACAACCTGTTGACACACATGGTCCAGGCTCAAAAGTGTGAAGACTGGCCACTCGAATGACTCATCCAGAAAGAGCCAGTGCCTTCAGGAGTAAAGAGGTAAAATCAATCAGCAAGTATCAATTACATTATTCCTTGCACTCAAACCCTTCTTCAGGAAGTATGTATCTGATTTAAAAGACAAGTATGTTTGTAGCTGGTAAGTTTTTTTTTAAAAATTCATTTTTGTGATGTGGATGTCACCATCAAGGCTAGCATTTATTACCAAACCTAGTTGCCCTGAGAAGGTGGTGGTAGAACTACTTCTTGACCCACTGCTAATACAGCTGCGTGGCTCATTAAGCCCTTTCAGAGAGCAGTTAAGAAACAGCTACGTTGCTGTGGGACTGGAGGCATGAGTAGGCCCAGACTGGTTAAGGAAGGCAGGTTTCCTTCCCTTAGGGGCAGTTACTCTACCATCTGTTGAGCTTTCAGATAATAGCACATTTCCTTTTACTTGCTGCTCCCTGTGCACATTGCTGCTGTCTTGTGACTTTGATAGCCACAGGTCGCTTTACTAACTTTGACAGGGTTGTCAGAAAGATAGTTATTCTCATCTTTATTTAGTGTCTTGTTCCTTTATCTGGGCTATTTCTTTCAATCAATGCCCAACCTCTGCCCCTACTGCCCACAATGTTGCTGGATCTTGCTGGGGTACTTTCCCCTTGGTGTTGCCCACTATCAGTACCTGGCCCAGATGGTCTTTCTGTCGTGTATGAGCTTATACAAATAGTACCAGCAAACTATTTGCCATGATGGGCATCATAGCAGAACCTGATCCTATCTACACACATGCTTTTTAATGGAATTGACCGAGAGCAGCTGATTTTACCGCCACCCCCCCCATCCCCGTGTTTCATTGTTTCATTTAATTTCTTTCTCTCATCCTTATTTAAGAGCTTGTAAAACCAAGGCAAAGCCAATGGGCCTATCAGGCATGACTCTTTAAGGCACAACTAAAAATTTTGTAGGAACTAACCCCTTTGCAATCTGCCTGGGCACTGGTAACAACAACCACAAATTGCATTTATATAGTGTCTTTAGCATAGCAAAACATCCCAAAGAGCTTCACAGTAGTTTTACAAGAATGTAAATCCCATAAAATCTGACACTGAGCCTCAGAAGGAGATATTAGGATAGGAGTTCAGTCAAAGGGGTAGGATTGTCTTAAGTAAGGAGAAAGGGGTGTTGTAAGGATTGTTTGATTGTTTGGTGTCTCACTGAAAGGTCTTGGGGCTTATCTGTTTGAGCATTAAGTGTCAACAACTCATACCTATATACACCTTCAAGGTACAGCCCTGCATTGGTGCTGTCTCCATGCTGGCTTCTTCTAGGCTACTACTGAACTCAGTCTACTATCATGTCACACTCGAAATCACTATGTGGATGGTACTGTTTCCCCAGTCCCACATTAGCCCTTGCTCTGCCATACAGCCTTATACTACACCTCCCCCAAGTCCTTAATCAAATATATTTACAATGTAATCTTTATTTCCATGCTACCCTCTCTCCCACCTGAAGCCTCTGACTCTACAAATTCAGATAATCTGAAGGCTTGACAATTCTTCCAGATCTCATTCTTTTCACATTAGGACGAGTGGTAGGCTCAGTTGCTAACACATTGCTGACATTGTTGATTCAGAGTTGAAATCATGGTATTCTGTGTTTCTGGTGCTTGGGTATCACCACTTGATTCACTTTCTGTGCTCCTTTGAATTGTGTTTCTCTTTATCGACAACCTGTCTTCTTCAATTGGATACCATGGGCTTATCCCATTCCTTCCGAAGGGAATGTATGCTCTGTTCATTCATAGAGTGGACTCGGGTTTTCTCCTTCCGTGGGGGTCCGTCATTTTCTTTCTGGAAGTTTATGTTTCAAAAATTGAATCCTCATTTCCACTTGTTTCACAATTTTAGCCAAATATTTGATTACTCTCTTATTTTCCAATTCTTTTTCAAGCTTATGAATCTTTTCATTCAGATCAGCAACTACTCTGGTAAGCTCAGTTATTGCTGTTTCAGAGTTATGTGCAGAACTCAAATAAGCTTAACAACTTTGCCTGGGCATTCAGCTCTTTTCGGGAACTTTCTTCCATGGTCACTGACTGCTCCTTAGGCCATTTCAATTCATTCATTAGATCCTCCGTACGATTTTTAGCTCGTCACACGGGAAAAACAGGTGAGCGGAATTCATGTTTTAATCATTTCCTCATCCAAGGGCAGGATGAAATCTCGGTTAGGATATAAAATAAAAAGAAATACCTGGGAACAGCATTTTTATGAGGTATGCTTTCAGGTGTTTGATTGTGTTGCATGAACGTTTTTTGCAGCATTTCTGTGCTTTATTTTATTCTGCGGAGGTCTGCAGGTCCCTCAGGCAGCTGTCTGCCTTCAGGGAGCTCAGTGAGCGCCTCGCTCACCAGCACCCACAGTGGCGTCAGCACCCGCCCTCTTTCCGCCCCCACCAGCAGTGCTGAGCCTTTCTCAGGACGTGTTTCATGCTGGTTGGCCGTTAATTGGCCAGCCAGCGTGAAATTGCGGTTAGGGGCCTATTTCCCATCCGCTCCCGGGCCTGCCAATCGCGAATGCCTGATGAGCACAAAATTCAGGCCCAAGTCTTGCTGCATTTGGACTTGGATTGCTTCAGTGTCTGAGTTGTCTTCTTCGACCTTTCAGCCTTTTTTCCTTTTTTGAATTTTGCTCAGCCTTTTGTGATCTGGCTATGTCCCTCGATTCTGCATTTGATCAGGTCTGGCAATGGAGCTTTTATAAGGCAATCTCCAGCTGTGTCGTTGATTTAGGCACACTTTTTAATGGTTCAAAACACAGTTTCAATACTTTTTTGGGCTTTCGGGATTTCATGGTCCATCCTTCATTGCTACCATGTTGTAAAGGTAGTTTGGTGTCACACTGAGAGGTGTGGAGGCTTGTGTGGTTGAACATTAAGTGTTTATTAACAACTAAAAGTATATACGCCTCCAAGGTATAGTCCTGCATGGCTGCTGTCTCCATGCTGACTTCTGCTAGACTACTACTGTACTCTGTCTACTATGACTCTCTACATCACTATGTGGGCAGTACTGTTTCCCCAATTCCACATTATCCCTTGCTCTGTTGAACATTCTATGCTACAAGAAGTAGAGAGGTAGAGAGGTTTAGAAAGGATATTCTGGAGACTAGGATCTAGGCAGCTGAAGGTACAACCACCAATGGAGGAATGATGAAAATCAGGGATGTGTGAGAGGCCAGAATTGGAGAAGCACAGAGATCTTAGAGTGTTGTAGGGCTGGAGGAGGTTACAAAGGTAGGGAGGGATGTGACCATGGAGGAATTTTAAATTTGTCAGATCAGGATCCAGTGTATGTCACCAATCACAGGAATGATGGGTGAACAGGATTCGGTGTGAGTTAGACTATGTTACAATTAGGGTAAAAGGGAGGAATGTCAAGAGCACTATAGGTAAGTCAGGCTGCTGATGGAAGATTCTGATTTTGCAATAATCTTCTTCAATTTTAGAACATAATGAGGTGTCCTGGAGGAAGATATACCTGGCACACACCAATGAAACAGGTACTAGCAATCAACAGCTTCCTGTTTAGGCTTATTAAACCAGCAGGAAGGGACTTGAGTTAAAATGCTGCCGGATTATTGGTAGGGAACACACAGCATTACCAATCATTAAAGATGAATTCACATAAACATCTCAATCCCAGCCGATGGCTGTGTGTTAAAGTCCCAGAACTGTCTGTCATTCTGGGGCTGTCTACTCGCCAGGATTGCCCTGGAGTCTCCAGAAATTAAAGATTAACCCCCTGGACACAGCTGTGAGCAACACTAGTGAGGAAAATCAGAGGAGCATTGAGACAATAGTGTGTTGTTTCATTTTCTTTGAACATTTTCATTCATTCATTATAAATAATATTCAAAGCGGAGATGATGGGAACCTGTTTTACTGAGCATGGTGGATAAAGCCAGGAGGTCATGTGATGAAACCTCCAGGAATATATACCACCACAATTGGCAACACTACTTTTTTCATTCTGCTTCAATTTTTAGTTAGGCCTCATCAAGTGGAATCAACATACTCCATGACAAAGAGGTGGGTGGGGTGTTGAGTTGGGGGCAGGGGGTGAAATATTGGCAACTGGCCCTTCTCGATTGTCAAATAACAGGGTTGGCATTTTTGTTGACCTGAGCTATCTCAAATCACTCACTGAGCTGATTAACGGAGTGGAAAGCATTGTAGAAAATAAGAAAGAAAGAGAAAAAATGAACAAGCATGCACTGGTCTTAGCAAACTGTACCTCAGGCATTAATAAACACCATTCCTGGTAGAACTCTATATATTAATCAAAAACAGAATTACCTGGAAAAACTCAGCAGGTCTGGCAGCATCGGCGGAGAAGAAAAGAGTTGACGTTTCGAGTCCTCATGACCCTTCAACAGTTCTGAGTTTTTCCAGGTAATTCCGTTTTTGTTTTGGATTTCTAGCATCCGCAGTAGTTTTTTGTTTTTATCTCTATATATTAATGTTTGTCTATGAATCAGTTTATTGGTGTTTTGATCCAGAATTGTATTTCTCGCACTCAACAACTATTTGCATTTATATGGAGCCTTTGACCTCATAAAATGCCTGCAGCGCAGGTTCAATTCAGAGTAAAACTCCCTTGACACTGCCCCATCAAACACATCCTGGCCAGGAATCATAGAACTTTCTAAACCCTATCCAATCAAATATTCTAAGGGCAGGTACGGTACATAAAACATTATAAATAGGAGTAGGAGTAGGCCATACAGCCCCTTGAACCTGCTTCATCATTCAACAAGTTCATTATTGATCTTCTACCTCAAATCTACTTTCTTGCCCTATCCTTATTGATTCCCTTAGTATCCAAAACTCTATCAACCTTATTCATGAATGTACTCAACAACTGAGCATCCATGGCCTTCTGGGATAGAGAATTCCAAAAATTCACAACCCTCCGAGTGAAGAAATTTCTCCTCATCTCAGTCCCAAATGGCCAATCCTTTACCTTGAGACCATGACCCCTAGTTCCAGACTCTCCAGCCAAGGGAAACAGTGGGCAGAATTTTCATGCCCACTGATGTCGGGTGTGTTCGACGACGTGAGCGGACAATATGGCAAGAAGGCCTAAAATCAGTTTCACGACATCGTGAAACCAGTTTGCAATCGTCCGCTCTGCCCGTCAGTGGTAGGCCGCATTTCTCATCGTCAGAAGTTGGGAGCCTCATTGTAATACATCTGCACATCATCATAAGCCCCTCCTGCCGGAATCATCCCCCGACACTGGATTGTCCGAGAACATTGGCTTGATTGCATGCCGGTGTGTTTCACAACAGCATATATAAGGCATGTATTTGGTGGGCTGCACTTCGCTCGGGGCTTCAAGGATTTATTTGGCTACCTTGTTTCAGGCAGCACTCACAGTCACCAGCGCCGGGCTTTGTAGACAGCACCACATCACTTTTGGGGGCCTCATGAGCAGCTTTACCTACCAGACCAGCCAAAAGGCATGGGTGGCTTTTCAATGGTTGCAGGGCTAGGGCTTGCTTGGGGAAGGGGGAGAAGTAGCCTGAGGAAAGGGAAGAGGCTACAGGGCGAGAGCTGTATCAGGGAAGGAGGGTATCCCAGGGTTTGTGTGGGGGCACATGTTGATTGTGCAAGTGACCTGAAGATGATGAGGACTAAAGTGGCAGTCTCCAAAGGAGATGAGGCCAGATGGACATGTGAGGGTACGTTTGAGAGAATGGGTGTTGATGCCCGTTTATTGAGTATTTCCTTGCTTTGTTTACCCTCCCCAAATGCATTACCTCATACTTTTCTGGATTGATTTCCATTTACCACTTCTCCGCCCACTCAACCAAACCATTGATATCATTCTGGAGTCAACAGCTATCCTCTTCACTATCAACTACATGGCCAATTTTTGTGTCATCTGCAAATTTCCCTTGAGCTGGCAGTGAGTGAGATGCCAGCGAATGTGTGATGGGCTTGAGTGTGTGAGTTTAGAGTGATGAGATAGTTGCCTTAACCTGGCAACACGGATTAGATCATTCATCCTCTATCTGCATTGGATGGCCAAGCTCACCGCTGCCATCGCCTACCAAGGGGTAATGTTGCTGCCCCTCCTGCGGCCAGAGCAGGAGTAGAGGACATCACAGCAGGTCTCCATGGCATCCAAAAGAAGCTCGAGGGATGCGTCAATAAACCTGGGGGCTGCAATCTTCTCGCCTTTCGGGGCCATGTCTTCTTTGCAGCAGTCCCGGGCTGAAAGCACTGAGAGTTATGCATGCGGCTGTACTTTAAATGTGGTGGCCGGCGTGATGAAACGGCGAGATAATGGCGCGGGCAATTCGGAGCCCACCCACTATCAAAATGTCGTGTTTCCCGGGAATGCATAATTAATGTGGTGGCATTGGGACAATATGGCTTGAGAAGCCGCCATTGTGGCCGGCGGGTAAAATGTCGTTTTTCCCGCCTGCTTCCGCACTTAGTGTAAATCTGGGATTCCGCCCAGTCTCTCAACTTCTATCCTGTCACGCCCTCTATGAATTTTAAACATTTCAATGATATCACCTCTCATTCTTCTAAACTCCAGAGAATATAGGCCCATTCTACTCAATTTCCCCTCATAGAACCCCTAGATTCAATGTACTGAAGCTTTGTTGCACCACTTCCAAGGCAAACATATCCTTTGTTAGGTAAGGAGACCAAACAGTACACAATAAAACTCCCTCTACACTGTCCCATCAAGTACTTCCTGACTAGTTACAGAGCATAGAATAGTATCCTTGCTGAACCAATGAGGTGAATTTTATCAGCCCCTGAGAGATAGGGCGGGAGGCAGGGGTGTGGGTAAAATCACAGGGAGCTGCATTGAATCGGCTCTCTGACATGGTTGGGGCATTTAACTGACAGTGGGACCAGAAGCGGACAGATTGTCCACCCTAAGGAAGTCCGTGTTCAATTTCATCACACCCAATGCCGCTCCCAGTGGCGCTGCTGCGGTGTCGGCCCTCTGATTCGGCTGGCAGCTCTTAGGGACAGGCCACTGTCCTTCCCGGTGGCAGCCACTTAATTGGCGGCTGTCATAACATGTAGCCCGGGGTCTCACCACCCACAAAAGCAAGATCACACCCCCCTGAATCCTGCTTTCTCACTTTGGCAGTAGTGGCAGGACCCCTGCTGCCTCTGGAAAATCCCAACCCATGTTTCCATTGCCCACACCAGCCTACGATCCTACGACCACTCTCTTCGTCAGATTTCCATTTAGTGCTAAACTGCTGGGTTCTGGTCCCAAAGGAGAGCTTACATCATTCAATCTCAGCCAAATTCTAAACATCACCCCATGACCCAGTAAGTGTGTGCGTGTGTGGAGAGAGAGGGATGTTGTAATTTTAATGTGCGGAGGCTGCACATTGCTGATTTTCTTAATTTTCAATTCTGGCTTGTATAAGAAGTCCATCTGTGGTGTCACAGTCAGAAGCTAGCCTTTCACCTCTGGGAGCTGGGGTCATCTGTAGCCCTACACTGGTGGGACAAAAATGGACTACATTTGAAAATCTCCAATAGAAAACAAATTTGAGTCCTCTCAACTCAACTTCTGCAGGAGGCCAGTGAGTGCACAGCGCACAATTACTTCTAAATAGCACTAAATTGGACTTCAAGCTCAAATAGGAAAAAAATTACATGAGTAAATAAAGTAACAAGAAATAAACAGATACACCATACCACTTGCTGAGTAATCTGTTAGGTTAGTGATTAATGCTCAGAGAAAGAAGACATTCAATTCCCCAGGATCATGCCACAGTGTTAATTAGCACCTCTCACAAATAGAAAAATGATATCATGATTTGATTTTGGAGCTAAGAACAGTGAGAGCTTAGGCCAAAGTAGAGATGATGTAATTAACTTGCTATATCATATTCCATGTATTTGTTTAATAATTTCATGTTAATCAATGAACTACCCACAACCAGGTAACACTGTACAGCGATCAGGGCCTGAATTTTTCCTGCGTTGGGCGGGGTCGGCGGGAGCGGGTGAGGGTGGTCAGGAATCCGACCACCGCCCATGATCAGGTGCGCACTGCCATTTTACGCGGGCAGGCCAATTAAGGCCTGCCCAGCATAATACAATACTCAGAGATCAGCAGGAAGGGGCGGGTGGGGATGGGAGCTCAGTGTCTGCCGGGTTCAATGGCGACCTGGCGGCTTATTCAAAAATGGCACAGGCAGCTGTGCTAAGGCTGCCATTGTCTTTGTAGAGCAGTAAGGATGCAGAACGTCATTGGAGAACAGGGCAGGTGGGAGGGCAGATCGGCAGGGCAGACGGCCCCTAGGTTTTCAGATGACTGCCTTGCTGCCCTCCTGGGGATCTGGCGGAGATACATGAGGGAACGTGTGCCATGGTGTCCGTGATGGAGGAGTCCATGTGGAGCATGAACAATGCAATGACCCTCATGGCCGAGCACAATGTCTCCTCCATGGAGAGAGTGGTGACTCACAGAAAAGCTCTTCCAGGATCTCAGTCAGAGCTTCCTGGGGATTTGCTCGGACCTGCAAGCCCTCGCACCGGCAATGACCTCAGGTGGTCACTGTTAGTGTGGGAGATGGATTGGGCACCTAGTATCCCAGCTCGGTGCCCATCCATCAATGGTGAGCAGGGAGGTCCAAAGCGACCTGACACTGGCGCACGAGCTGCCTGTCATCTCTGCGAGCTCCTCTCAGGGTGCTCTGGATGAGGGTAACAGCTCCTCCACCCCTCTGTCATTGACCGTGGCATCCAATGAGGCTGCGGCGACTGTGGAGATGCCAGCTGTGCCATTGGCTGCTCCCTCCCAGGCGGGGCCAGCACAGGATCCATGGGCCAGAGGACGCCCTCCAAGGTCGTCGATGCCAACAGGACAGCAGAGTGAGCAGGCTGTCTCCAATGCCGGTGCCAACAAGGGGGCAGCACCTAGACATAGCACCCACAAGCGTAAACGTAAATCACCTTAGGCACAACATGGGCTTATCACTGGTGTTCTTTTTTTGCCCCACTTTTGAAGTTGGTGTGATGTTGAACACCTTTACATTTAATTTGTTTTATGTATGCCAGGCTCCACACCAGTAAATGTGTTTGCTTTCAACCAGCCTCTGGGTGCTTCATTAGTTCTGCAGGTGAAGGGTAACCCATGATGTTATGAGTGACTTGTTTGTCATTGAGCTTTATTGAAATGGCACATAGTGCATGTTGTTCACCAAGCAAATGTTCCTGTCAGGTATCGAATATGGAGCCTGCAGCCCTGCCATGTGATAGTGGCTCATCTTTAGTAGGCTAGCTGAAGGAGCGTTAGATCAAAGCCTCCCGGGTGTCCCTGCCTCCCTGGAGGTTGCCCAGGTTAGCGTCTACCCCCTCAGCGTTCTCCTGAGCGTGCTTGTCCTTGGACTCACTACTGGACTCATCATCTGCTGCCAGAGCAGCTGTGTCAACATCTTCTTCCTCCACTGTGTCCCCCCTTTCCAGCGCCAGATTGTGGAGAGCACAGCATGCAGCCACTGTCAGTGACACACGATCTGGGGGGTATTGCAGTGTGCCCTCTGAACGATCCAGGCATCAGAAGCGCAACTTGAGAAGACCAATGGTTCTCTCTACTACCGCCCTTGTGGAGGTATGGCTCCTATTGTACCGCTGCTCGGCCTCTGTTCTTGGATGGTGGAGAGGTATCATGAGCCACCTTTTGAGGGGATAGCCCTTGTCACCCAGCAGCCATCCGTCCAGCCGGGCTGGAGCACTGAAGAGCCTCGGCAACTGGGAGTGTCTCAGGATTTAAGCGTCATGGGAGCTGCCTGGGTACCTTGCACAGACTTGCAGAATCTGCATCCTATGATCACACACTACTGCATGTTCATGGAGTGGCACGTTCAAAGGCCGGGTGGCTGACCCGCTGGTGCCGTGATGGCCACATGTGCGCAGTCAATTGCACCCTGGATGCGGGGGAACCCAGCAATCGCTGCAAAGCCTCTGGCTCGCTCTGCCTGGCTGGCTTTGTCCATGTGGTAGTGAATGAAAGTCAATGCACGCCTGAACAGAGCATCTGTCACCAGCTTGACACAACTGTGGACAGCTTATTGGGAGACTCCACAAAGATTACCCACTGACCCCTGGAAAGAGCTGGAGGCATAGAAGTTGAGGGCCGCCGTGACCTTCAGTGCCACTGGCATGGAGCGTCTACCTACACAGTTAGAGCTGATCTCAGGGCCAATCATTTTACATGGAGGTCACTGTTTACCTTGAGAGACGTAGCCTCCTTCGGCATTGCACATCAGACATATTGAGGCAGCTGCATCGCCACCTGTAAACCCTGGCAGCAGGATAGTGGCATCTTCTGTGGCCCCTTCCGCCTTACACTTTCTGTTGGCCCCGTGCCCCATGTGCCTGTGCCAGTCCTCCCACAGGTGGCTCTCCTGGAGGCTGAATAGGAACACGTGGCCTCCTCCCCCTTCAGGCCCTCTCTTCCTCCTCAGAGGAGGTGCCTCCAGCGGAGATCACAATCCCCATTCCCATGGTAAAGGAAAGCTGTCTGATACCTGGAAGGACCCAAGTGGTATGACTCCTCTGGAATCCTGAACTGAAGCCTGTTATTTCTATTAAAGCAGCTCTGAAGCGAAATGAAGTTGTCCTGTACACACAAGCAAGTAGCAGTAAGTTTAATCTAAAGTACTAACAACTTGCATTAGCGAGCCCACTCACCCCTCTTATCCCACCCATGGATCAGGTTTTTGAAAATGTGGCCTACCCGCCTGCCCGTTGCGCCCGTGTGATGTCCTGAAAATTGCACGGGCTGCGGAAATTGGAAATCAATTGCTGCCTCAAAGGCCTTAACTGGCCCATTAATTAATGGTGGGCATGCATCCGTACTCATAGCACATCCGCCTTCTAAAATATCGCAATGGTGCGCGGTGACAACGGGTCACACGCCCGACGCCATCGCGCGTCATTTTATGCACCAGCGTGTCAGGCCCGCCCCTGCACGCCGACTGCTAAATCCTAGCCCAGGTTGATTTCTCTTCCTCTCAACCTGGGGACCAATTGCCATCCCCTATACCAGGGATTCTCAGCCAGAGCTCCACTGTTCCCTAGAGTTCTGCACAAAGTTTTCAAGGGGTCCACCAGCCTCTCTCTCTGGCTCCGCAGACATTTTAAAGTAAATTTAATGTTGATTCTTTAAGATTATCCTGGGCACAGACTAATAGCTTCCAGCCATAAGTCACCAATTGACACCAGCACAATATCACTTGAGTCCCTGACTCAACGGAACATAGTCATAAGGAACTGGAAACCACTGTTTGTCCTACAGCTCATGGTTATTAGTCCAGCAGCATGTTGTCAAGGAAACAGCGTCCAGTTTCAGCAGGCATGTTCTGCTCAGGTCATTAGTAACCCACATGAGGAGAAGAAAGCTGGTATGGTTGTCAACACCATCATCTCATCAGCACTCTGTTAGCTTTAGTGACAAGTCTACCAATCTTAGAGTGACAGTCAATTTTTTAATATTCTTTCACGGGACATGGGCATCACTGGCTAGGCCAGCATTTATTGCCAATCCTATTTGCCCTTGACTTATAGATTCATAGATGTTTACAGCACAGAAGGAGGCCATTCAGCCCCTTGTGTCTGCACCAGTCAACAAAGATCTAACTACACTAATCCCATTTTCCATCATTTGGCCCTGGAGGTTATGGCAACGCAAGTGAATATCTAAATACTTCTTAAATGTTACAAAAGTTTCTGACTCAACCACCCATTCAGTCAGTGAGTTCCAGATACCCACCATCCTCTGGCTGAAAAATTTCTCCTCAACTCCCCTCTTAGCCTTCTACCTCTTACTTTAAATCCATGCCCGCTGGTTATTGACCCTTCTACTAATGGAAAAAGCGTCTTCCTATCCACCCTATCTATGTCCCTCATAATCTTATACCCCTCTATCAGGTCCCCTCTCAGCCTTCGCTGCTCCAAGGAAAACAACCTCAACCTACCCAAACTTTCCTCATAGTTCAGACCCTCCAGCCCAGGCAGCATCCTGGTAAATCTCTTCTGCAGCCTCTTCAGTGCAATCACATCCTTCTTGTAAAGTGACCAGAACTGCATGCAGTACTCCAGTTGTGGCCTAACCAACATTTTACACAGTTCCAGCATAACCTCCCTGCTCTTGTATTCAATGCCTCAGCTAATAAAGGCAAGTATCCCATATGCCTTCCTAACCACCTTATCTATTTGCCCCGCTACCTTCAGGGATCTGTGGATATGCACACCAAGGTCCCTCTGATCTTTAGTACTTTCCAGGGTCCAACCATTCATAATGTAATCCCTTGCCTTGTTAGCCCTTCCCAAGTGCATTACCTCACACTTTTCTGGGATGAATCCCATTTGCTCCTGCTCTGCCCACCTGACCAGTACATTGATATCCTCCTGCAGTTTATGGCTATCCTCCTCACTATTTACCACCCTACCAATTTTCATGCCATCCGGGCACTTCCTGATCATACCCCCCACATTTAAGTCCAAATCACTTATGTACACCACAAACAGCAAGGGCCCCAGCACCTAGCCCTGTGGAACCCCACTGGAAACAGACTTCCAGTCACAGAAACATCCCTCTACCTTTGCTTCCTGCCTGTTAGCCAATTTTTGATCCAACGTGCCACTTTGCCTTGGATCCCATGGGCTCTTACTTTCTTAACCAGTCTGCCATGAGGGACCTTATCAAAAGTCTTGCTAAAGTCCATGTAGACCTCATCAACACTCCCGGTTACCTCCTCAAAAAAATTCAATCAAATTTGTCAAACACGACCTTCCCTTAACAAATCCATGCTGACTATCCCTGATTAATCCGTGTCTCTCCAAGTGCAGATATATTCTGACCCTCAGACTTCTTTCTAGTAACTTCCCCACCACCGAGATTAGATTGACTGGCCTGTAATTTCCTGGTCTATCCCTTCCTCCCTTTTTTAATAATGGGACAACGTTAGCAGTCCTCCAGTCCTCTGGCACTTCACCTGTGGACAGAGAGGATTTGAAAATTGCTGCCAGGGCCCCTGAAATCTCTTCCCTTGCCTCCCTCAACAGCCTGGGATACATTTCATCCAGGCCTGCAGATTTATCCACTATTAAGGCCACTAAACCAGCTAGTACCTCCTCTCTCTCTATGTTAATTTCCTCTAATATTTCACAATCCTCCAACCTGACATCTATATCTGCATCGTCCTTTTCCATTGTGAACACTGAAGCAAAGTATTCATTGAGGACTGGACCCATTTCTTCCGGGTCCACACACAGATTACCTCTATGGTCCCTAATTGGCCCTACTCTTTCCCTAGTTATTCTCTTGCTCTTTATATATTTAAAAATCCCCTTTGGGTTTTCCTTTATTCTACCCACCAATGCTTTCTCATGCACTCACTTAGCTTTCCTAATTTCCTTTTTAAGTTCCCCCTGCACTTTTTATACTCCTCTAGGGACTCTGCCGTATTGAGCCCTAGGTATCTGCCATAAGCTTCTCTTTTTTTCTTAATCCTAACCTTTCTGTCCCTTGACATCCAGGGTTCTCCGGACTTGGTGCCCCCTTTTGTCTTTACAGGAACATATTTGCCCTGTACTCTCGCTGTTTCCTCCTTGAATACCTCCCACTGCTCTGACACAGTTTTATCTGCAAGTAACTGCTCCCAGTCCACTTGGGTCAAATCATATCTCATCTTAGTAAAATTTGCCTTTCCCCAGTTTAGAACTTTAATTCCCCGCCCAACCTTATCCCTTTCCATAATTATCCTAAATCTAACTGAGTTATGGTCACTATCTCCAAAATATTCCCCTACTGATGTGCCTTCCACCTGCCCGGTCTCATTTTCAAATATTAGGTCCAGAACTGCCCCCTCCCTTGTTGGGCTTTCTACATACCGGCTAAAAACGTTCTCCTCGATGCAACTTAAAAATTTTGCTCCCTCCCCACCTTACACACTAAAACTATCCCAATTAATATTTAGGTAGTTAAAATCCCCTACTATTACTGCCTTATTATTCTTACATTTCTCTGAAATTTGAATACATATTTGATCCTCTATCTCTCCCTGATTGTTTGAGGGCCTATAGTACACACCCAACAGCATGTTTGCCCCTTTTGTGTTTTTTATTTCTACCTATATGGCTTCAGTTGATGATCCTTCCAGGATATCATCCCTCCTCACTGCTATAATTGATTCCTTGATCAATATTGCGACACCCCCCGCTCTTCTATCCCCATCTCTAACACGTCTGAATACCCTATAACCAGGAATGTTGAGCTGCCAATCCTGCCCTTCTTTTAGCTAAGTCTCGGTCATAGCTATGATATCATCCTCCCACGTGCTATCTGTGCCCTCAGCTCATCTGTCTTGTTCCTCAAGCTCTTTGCATTAAAATATATTCCATTTAGCCTTGCTAAACTCACTCCTTTCTTATATAGCCTTTGTTTCCTTTACCTTCCAGACTCACTTACTAGCGTTTTAACTTCTAATTCCATCCCAGCTTCTCTCCCCTCTGAACTACTTTTCAGGATCCCATCCCCCTGCCAATTTAACTTAAACCTGCCCCAACAGCATTAGCAAACCTCCAGACAAGGATGTTGGTCCCGTTCAGATGTAACCCGTCCAACTTGTACAGATCCCGTCTCCCCCTGAAACGGTCCCTATGCCTCAGGAATATAAAGCCCTCCCTCCTGCACCATTTCTCCAGTCACGCATTCACCTGCTCTATCCTTCTGTTCCTATACTCACTATTGCGTGGCACGGGGAGTAATCTGGAGATTACTACCTTTCAAGTCCTGCTTTTCAATTTCCTACCTAACTCCTTAAAGTCTGCTTGCAGGACCTCATTTCTCTTTCTTCCTACGTCTTTGGTCCCAACATGGACCACAACCTCTGGCTGTTTACCCTCCCCCTTCAGAATGCCCTGCAGCTGCCCCATGACATCCTCGACCCTGGCACCCAGGAGGCAACATACCATCCTGGAGCCATGTCTATGGCCGCAAAAAGAGCCTGTCTGCTCCCCCCAGTAACGAATCGTCTATCACTATTGCCCTTCCACACTTCTTCCTCCCCCCTGAGCAGCTGGACCACGCACAGTGCCATGGCCTTGGCTCTGGTTGGCCTCCTCAGAGGAACTGTCACTCTCACCGTTTTCTGAGGCCGAGAAACAGTTTGCGAGAAAGGTGCACTCTGGGGATTCCATCGCTACCTGCTTGGTCCCTTTTTTCTGTCTGGCGGTAACCCAATCCCTCTTTGCTTCCTTAAGCTGTGGGGTGATCATGTCCTGTAACGCGCTATCCACGAACCTCTCAGCCTCGTGAATGATCCGTGGTGCCCCCAGCTGTCACTTAAGCTCCAAAATCCAGAGCTTGAGTTGCTCCATTCGGAGGCACCTCCTACACACATGATCATCTAGACCGCCTGGAGTGACTAGGATTTCTCACATAGCACAGGATGTGCAAATCACAGGACTAAGCTCCCCAGACATAGCTTAATGAATAGAATATTCATAAATAGAATATTGACCCTTGCTTTTATTTTACCTTTACTCCTACTTAAGTATAGACTAGATGCTAGATCCCCTAGATAGACTTGATCCTCTAGGTGCTGCTAACTGCCTGTCCCAGGGTCCTCCTCTCACACTCTCCTCTCCGTGCTGCTAATTGCCTGTCCCAGGCTCCCCATCACGCACTCTCCTCTAGGTGTTGCTGACTGCCTGTCCCAAGGTCCTCCTCTCACACTCTCCTCTCTGTGCTGCTGACTGCCTGTCCCAGGGTCCTGCTCTCGCTCTCCTCTAGGTGCTGCTGACTGCTTGTTCCAGGGTCCTCCTCTCGCACTCTCCTTGATGGTGGTGATGAGCTACCTCCTTGAACCGCTGTAGTCCATGTGGTGTAGGTGCATCCACATTGCTATTATGGAGGGAGTTCCATGATTTTGACCCAGCGACATTGAAGGAACAGCTATATAGTTCCAAGTCAGGATGGTGTGTGGCTTGGAGGGGAACTTGCAGGTGACGGTGCGCCCATGCATCTGCTGCCCTTGACCTTCTATGTGGTAGAGGTCGTGGGTTTGTAAAATGCTGTCAAAGGAGCCTTGGTGAGTTGCTGCAGTGCATCTTGTAGATAGTACACACTGCTGCCACTGTGCATCGGTGGTTAAGGGAGTCTGTGTTGAGGGTGGTGGATGAGGTGCCAATCAAGCAGGCTGCTTTGTCCTGGATGGTGTTGAACTTCTTGAGTGTTGTTGGAGCAGCACTCATTCAGACATGTGGAGAGTATTCCATCACACTCCTGACTTGTGCTTTGCAGATGGTAGACAGGCTTTGGGGAGTCAGGAGGTGAGCTACTCTTTGCAGAATTCCCAGCGTCTAACCTGCTCTTGTAGTCACAGTATTTATATGACTGGTCCAGTTCAGTTTCTACCAATCTCAAGTACACCAAACTCACAGTGACAGTCTACCAACCTCAGTGTAACTGTATACCAACCTCTGAGTGAAAGTCTACCAAACACAGTGATAGTCTATCAACGTTAGTGTGACAGTCTACCAACCTCAGAGTGATAGTCCATCAACTTCAGAGTGACAATCTACCGATCTCAGTTGCTTGGTTAACAACCTTAGTATGACAGTCTTTTAAACTTGTCAACAGTCACAGAATCACACAGTGCAGAAGAGGCCTTTCAGCCCATCGAGTCTGCACAGACATGTGAGAAACACCTGACCTACCTACCTAATCCCATTTACCAGCACTTGGCCCATAGCCTTGAATGTTATGACGTGCCAAGTGCTCATCCAGGTATTTTTTAAAGGATGTGAAGCAACCCAGCTCCACCACCCTCCCAGGCAGCGCATTCCAGACCGTCACCACCCTCTGGGTAAAAAAAGTTTTTCTTCACACCCCCCCTAAACCTCCTGCCCCTCACCTTGAACTTATGTCCCCCGTGACTGACCCTTCAACTAAGGGGAACAGCTGCTCCCTATCCACCCTGTCCATGCCCCTCATAATCTTGTACACCTCGATCAGGTCGCCCCTCAGTCTTCTCTGCTCCAACGAAAACAACCCAAGTCTATCCAGCCTCTATGACCTCCCTACTTTTGTAATCTATGCCTCGATTGATAAATGCAAGTGTCCCATATGCCATTTTCACCACCCCATAACATGCCCCTCTGCCTTCAGAGATCTATGGACACACATGCCAAGGTCCCTTTGTTCCTCAGAACTTCCTAGTGTCATGCCGTTCATTGAATACTTCCTTGTCAAATTACTCCTTCCAAAGTGTATCACCTCACACTTTTCAGCTACCAATTTAAGCATAATCCAAGTCAAGATGAACAGCGAGCATAACATGCGTGCGTGTTTGTCAAAGTTAACTCCACATCTTGACAGAATTGTTGCTCTGTTCTAGCTATTAGTTTCATATTAAGTAAGTAAAACAATTGTATAACTAATTTTTATCCAGAAAAGTTACTTGTGTTGAGTTACAGAGGATCTGTGGAATTGTTATAACAAAGGAGGGGGCCTCAGACCAAAGGAATTGAGAACCCTTGCCTTGTGCTACCCTGGATGAGACCAGCTAACTCAACATGGATAAGGACTCAGTGTAAGAACTTCCTGGATGGTATAGGTCAATACCATAGTATGTGCTTGATGAAACATTGGGATACTTTGCGCTATTTTGAGCCAAATTTGTTCTTAGGGGGTAGAAATTAACTTTGTGTGTTAATGTAAATTGGGTGATGGTGCATCGACAGCCAAGTTTACACTCTGATCAACTTTATTTTCCATTGTCTTCATTCCATTGATCGACTGTCAATTTTCAATTACCTATTTTGTGCTAATTCCCAAGATCAATTTATACTTCTGGATTTCTGGGGTAACAACTGCTCCCTCCCCACGAACCCTAACCTAACTTTTGTTAGAAGCCCACAAACTTCTGAGGACTCTGCACTCCACCAATTCTGGTCTCTGTGCATCCCCGATTTTTATCACTCCACCACTGGTAGCTGTGCCTTCACCTGCCTAGGCCCTAAAATCTGGAATCCCTTCCCTAAACTTCATTACAGTTCTACCTCTCTTTCCTCCTTTAAGACTCTCCTTAAAACCTACATTTTTGATCAAGTTTTCAGTCCCTCTTCTACTATTTCCTTATGTGGCTCGATGACAAAGTTGATGTTAACACTCCTGTGGAGTACCTTGGAAAGTTTTTCTATGTTAAAGGTGCTATATAACTTCAAATTGTTGAGATTGAATGGAATTGGTTTTCAGACATAATGCAAAATGGCCTATCATGAATTGGGAGCCTGTTTTATGTTCATTGACTTAAATGGAAAAGAAAATTGAACTGGTTTAAAACAGGTTGGGCAGAATTTTATGCCAGCAGGATTTTACGGTCCCGCCGAAGTCAATGGTGTTTAGGATGGTTTGGCGTATTTTATGGCCCCATCCCTGCCATGGCGGGGCCAAAAAATTCCAGCTGTTGTCTATTCACTATTGTCCATTTTACGCGATATCTGGAGACCAATTTCACCCCCTTTTTTGTAAGGTTAGCCTGGTCAATGCATCTTTCTGACAAATGAGCAATCATAACCTATAATTTCCTGAGTGGTTTTACAGGCCCAACTGGGATCCCTTTAACTGCATTTAATCAATAATTTATTGAAATTTATTCTTGCATTAGTCATTCCTTCTTTTCTCATTCTACCTCATGCCCTAAGGCATTAGTAAGAAAGCCCAGTGGAAATGCATAGGGCCCCAGAAAAGAACATTGTGAGGAAGTCACAAACAGCTCTTCCAGTTAATGCAGGAGAAACAGAATTACATCAACCAGCCATTGATAATTCATGACCACTCAACCCCATGTTCAATTTGATTACCAAACCTTCAGCCCCATTAGCCTATGACATAGACTGAGATGTTTGGAAAATGTAGGTCACCTGGTTAAATTGAAGGTGGAAAGGAAAAACTCAACCACTGATGGAATGACTTTTCATTAGGCCAAAAGTGTGCAAATACTTGAAAGGTATCAATATTTCACTCGTAGTTATGTCACTTTAATTTTGTTTATATTCATTCTTGAAATGTGGCTGTCAATGGAAGGCAGGGATTTACTGCCTTTGAGAAGGTGATGGTAAATCTTCCCCTTGAACCGTGCTGTCCATGCAGATAGATAGGGAGTTCAGGATTTTGGCAAGTGACAATGAATGAGCAGTGATATATTTCTAAGTCAGGATGGTGGAAGGGAACTTGAAGGTGGTGGTGTCCCATGCACCTGCTGCCCTTGTCCTTCTAGGTGGTGCAAGCCGCAGGTTTGGCAGGTGCTGTTGAAGAAGCCTTAGCAAGTTGTAAGTTCACAATAAGAGCTAAAATGTAGTTGTATCTTATTCCAAAAACATACTATCCTTTATCACTGTGAAAAAAATTACACCTCCAAATTTCTCCCTGGGAAATGTTGACTTTTTAATTCATTCATTGATGGGATTTGGGCATTGCTGGGCTAGGTCAGCATTTATTACCCATCCCTAATTGCCCTTGTTCAGAGGGCATTTAAGAGTCAACTACATTGATGTGGGTCTGGGGTCACATGTAGGCCAGACAAGGTAAGGACAGCAGATTTCCTTCCCTAAAGGGTATTAGTAAACCAGATGGGTTTTTACAACAATCACTTTTTATTGAATTGAAATTACACCACCTGCTGTGGTGGGATTTGAACCTGGGTCCCCAGAGCATTACCATGGGTTTCTGGATTACTAGTCCAGTGACAATACCACTACGCCATCACCTCCCCACAACTTGGTGCTTGATTATGTAGCTGGATCTTGTGCAATCTTCCATATCTTAACCAAGCTGCTGCCTGGCACATGAGGTTAAGCAGTGCTTTGGAAGGCTATTGAACCAAGGTGAGGCAGCGAGAGTTACCAATCCGCCTGGAATGGCTGAGAGTCTACCTGATTCAGCATCAATCTCCCGGTGGCCAAAGAAAGCATTCCGGGAGAGTGGAACTTGCCTGCTTCCTTGTTTGCCAGAATACATCCTGCACATGTGCACGATGATGAGATCATGCACCTCAACATCAGCGGCGAAGGGAGCAGAGGAAGCAGGGGGAAGCTCTCTTCTGTGTTTGTTTGGTCTGTACCATCTTTAACGCAGGTAGCTGGCACTGCATGTGCAGGGCCTGCGCCCTCAATGCTTTGCTTGCAGTGTCAACAATTGTGGCCATCCAACAGCTGGAGGCTGTTCGGGAAAAGGTAATCAGATGTTTTCACTTGAAAAAATGGTTTTTAAAAAGGTCGGCCTGCTTGCACCCACTCTCCCAAAATGCTCTCCCCAAACATTCAATGTCCTTTTTGAAATGTTGTGCGTGTGCAATTTCCTCAATATGTGGTGTCTTTTAATATTTTAGCACAGCTGCTCCTGCTCTGTATTTAACATGGAACAAAGCCTGAGCAGTACCTTCCAGGCTATTGTGCAGCCACACATGGGATCAGTTTAACGGGAACAGTGCTGCCAAGAAACGCTATTTGTCTTTCTTCGAAACATATAAACATAGAAAATAGGAGCAGGAGTAAGTCATTCGGCCCTTCGAGCCTGCTCCGCCATTCAATGTGATCATGGCTGATCCTCTATCTCAATGATATACTCCTTCTCTTTCCCCCATACGCTTGAAGCCTTTAAAGTCTAGAAATCTATCTTTTTCCTTCTTAAAAATATTCAGTGTCTTGGCCTCCACATCCTTCTGTGATAGAGAACTCTACAGGTTCACCATCCCCTGAGTAAAGAAGTTTCTCCTCATCTCAGTCCTAAATGGCCTACCCCATATCATGAGACTGCGACCCCTTGTTTTGAATCCCCCAGCCAGAGGAAATATCATCCCTGCATCCAGTCTGACCAGCCCTGTCAGAGTTTTATATGTTTCAGTGAGATCCCCTCTCATTCTTCTAAACTCCAGTGAATATAGGCCTAGCTGACCCAATCTCTCCTCATACAACATCCCAGGAATCAGTCTGGTGAACCTTCATTGCACTCCCTTTATGACAAGTACATCCTTTCTTAGGTAAAGAGACCAAAACTGCACACGGAACTCCAGATCTGGTCTCAACAAGGCCCTGTACAGCTGCAGTAAGACATCCTTGCTCCTGCACTCAAGTCCTCTTGCAATGAAGGCCAACAAAGCATTTGCCTTCTTAACTGCTTGCTGCACCCGCATGCTTGCTTTCAGTGATTGGTGGACAAGGACACCCAGGTCCCTTTGTATATCAACATTTTCCAACCTATCACCTATCATCATTTGTCAAACATGGGGCAGAATTTTCCGTTTGTCGGGCGGGCGGGCCCGACCCAATCGCTGGTGGGCGCGGAGCCGATCACCGCCAGCGAAGCGGGCTGTGCCGCCATTTTGCGCGGGCGAGCCAATTAAGGCTGCTCAGCGCGTTTCACACTCCTGTGGAGAGTGGGATTTTCAAATTTGCGGCGGGCGTGCACAGACCGCCGGTTCTAATGGGGAATCGGCAGTCTGTATAAAGAAAGGCCAGGCAGCCTCCACTAGGCTGTTCACCATGGCCAGCAACAGGTGCAGGGGGTGTGCACAGCAGGCTCCAGAGGAGGGCAGGCCAGAGGAGGAGGGCAGGCTGCAGGGTAGGCCAGCGGGCGGCCAATGTGCCGCTCAGTTCTCTGATGCCTGCCTTGCTGCCCTTCTCGAAGAGGTGGCAGAACGTCGGGAGGTCTTGTTTCCAGAGAATGGGAGGAGGAGGGCCCCCCACGTCACGAAGTGGGCCTGGCAGGAGGTGGCAGAGGTGGTCAGCTCCCAAGATGCTGTCTATTGCACAGGGACCCAGTGCCACAAGCGCTTCAATGATTTGTTGTGCTCTGGAAGGGTGAGTACCACGTTGGCCTTGGCCATTTAACCCAGCAGGTAGCCTTAGCCTTTAAGGCCCCGCCCTCCACGTGTTAGTGTCGTTACTGCATTGGGCATTTGGCGCACGTTGGGTGGGCAAACAGATAGTGACCATGCTTACATCAGCCTTAGTGGTTGATGAGAAGATGGGTTCTCCCCGCAGCATATGTTGGTGTTTGTCGCATTTGAGTAGTCTGGAGGCAATCTGCAGGAGAGGCAGCTAGGCACATACTGAGAACTCCAACACATGTCTTATTGATGGTAATGAGATGGTGGAAGGGGAGCCTCAAGGTGTCGTGACCAAGAGCCATCTGCTGGCCTCGGCGCCGCAACTAGCTGCGCCTTCTTGCCATGGGCGCTAAGACCCGTGTGTTATTGAAAGTGATGGAAGCCGAATGTGTCCAAGGTGGCCATTGGGGGAGGGGGTTGGGAACAGCCGTACTAGCTTCTGGTGTCTGATCACCAGTAATGTGGACAGGAGCTGCTGGAGGCCTCAGATGGGCCACTGTGGTTGGGGTGCGGCATGTGCGTGCAGAGTACATGAGCGATCAGTCCCAATAAATGGTCTTCTCTGTTCTGCAGACAAAAACTGAACACAACAACCAAGAGCGTTTGCGCACTGGTTGTGGCCAGGCCCTGCTGCACACCATCACCCACTTCAAAGAACAGGCCATGGAGTTGGGAAGAAGCCAAGCGGCCAGGTCGGCAGGTGTCGGTGAGGCTGGGGTGCAGCGGCCAGGTATTTGAGGCCCACAGTCCCATCCACTATGTCTTCCCACCATCCAAAGCACTGATGATTGCTGCAATCGTTGATGCAGCAACACTGCTCATTCACAGACTGATACAATCAGACATGTGGGTCATACACAAAGGTCCCTCGGCCCCTTGAGGATGCATGTCTCTAACACCTTCCAAAGTCGCCTTATCCCATTTCAGACCACTATCCCCATGGCCTAACATGCCATGGCATCACCGCTGCACATCCAAATACTTATTGCATCTTAGGAGGGTTTGTACCTCTGCCACCCTTTCAGCCAGTGCGTCCCACATTACTCTGTCCAAAAGGTCCTCAGCACCTCACCTGTCAACCTCATGGCACTCAACTTAAATCAATGCCACCACGTTAGTCATCCCTCCGCCATTGGGAAATGTTGCCTTCTGTCCACCCGGTCTATGCCCCTCATAATGGTACGAAGGTCAATAATGTGACCTGTCAATTTCCTGTGCTCCACGGCAAATGTCACACGTGTATGCGATGTTTCCTCATAAATCCAACTCTCCAGGCCAGCATGCATCCTGGTCAGGAACCTCTGCACTCTCTCCACTCCAATGCTATCCCTCCCATGAAGCGCAGGTCACAACTGAACACAGAAGTGTAGCTTTGGCCTCGACAGCGTTTTCTGCACTTGCAACATGACCTCCCTTTTTCTACATTCTATTCCTTGACTAATAAAGACAAGTCTGGCTTTTGCTTTGTTAAATGCCTTATGTTCCTGTTCTGCTACCTTAACGGGTCTACCCAGCAAGGTCCCTGTAATTGCCCTTACTTTCCACGGCCCTACCATTTCCCATGTACTTTGTTTGTCTTGCCCAAGTGCTTAACCTCGCACTTAACCACATAACATTCCATGTGGCATTCCTTAGGCCATCTGACCAGCCTGTCTGTATGCGCGCGTAATGTTTGGGCCTTCTTTTGACTATTTACCACCCCACCAATGTTCGTCTCCTTAGGTTCTTGAAGATTGAGTGCATTATGAGCCTGGGGGGGGAAAGGGATAAACTGTGTTACTGACTGAACGCTAACTGATCCTCTGTCCTTGTTGTTAATTTCAGCATCACCACCGCATGGCCGCCAGGAGGACGTCCAGAGCACCCCCTCCACACCTGAGGGGCATCAATTGGCACTAGAATCACATCATTTCAGCGAGCCAGGCACCAGTGCAGCGACTACCACATCGGTGGGGATTATAACGTCGGCTAGTGTCCCGGGGCACAGTGGAGAGGGCACTTCACAATCGCTGGAGGAGATGGCATGAACAGAGAGTGCCGATGGCGCCGGCAGCCGGAGGACTTCAGGGGACCAGGCACATGCTGAGTCAGGCAGTGATGATGTGCCTCTGGAGATGTCCGCCATGCAGCAGCTGCAGGACAAGCGGCCGGGTGCGCGGGAGCAACTGGCAGGGTTGCAGGAGGGTATGCTTCACTTGGTCTCTGTGGTGGAGGAATCCAGGCAGAGTGTCAGTGATGGCATGAACCTCAGGACAGAGCTTCCGACTTCCTCCATTGAGAGATTGGTGACTATCATGGAGAGGGGCTTCCGACAGATTGATCAGCATCTGATTGGGTTACGCTCGGACTTGCAAGCCCTCACAGCGCACAACCCACAGGTGGTCATTGGCAACGTGGGAGATGTTCTGGGCACCAAGTGTCCCAGCTCGGTGCCCATCCATCTGCGGTGAGCAGGGAGGTCCAATGTGACCTCACGTCGCCGCAGCAGCTGCCTGTCGTCACTGCGAGCTCCTCTCAGGGCGCTTCGGATGAGGGCAGCAGCTCCTCAGTCCCTCTGCCAGTGACCGTTGCATCCGTTGAGGCTGCGACAATTGGAGAGGTGCCAGTTCTGGAACTGGCCACTCCCTCCCAGGTGGGGCCACCACAGGCTCCACAGGCCAGAGGACATCCACCAAGGTCATCGAGGTCAACAGGATAGCAGAGTCAGCAGGCTGTCTCACAAGCCACTCCGAGCGATGGGGTGGCACCAAGACAAAGCACACGCAAACGTAAGCATAAGGCACATTAGGCACTGCACGGGTTTGTCACTGGTGCTTTTCTGTTGCCCCTAGATTAGGGAATTTATTTTTGTGAACGTCAGAGCAACGTTTTTGATGGCACCAGCTGATGGATGGCAATAAAGTCCACATTTGTTACCATGGCTGAGGGTGTCTCCTTTGTGCTGCATTTGTCTGTTTCACAGACATATCATGAGTGTCTGAGTGGACATTAATGTTTATGTACTAAGCCCTTAGTTGCAGCTGATGAAGCGGAAAATGTAGCACTTAAGTGTTGCATATGGATGCACCAGGCAATGCTGGTCCTGCAGATCCATTTGTGTGGAGCTAGCTGAAGGTTCATTGGATTAAAGTGTCCCGGATGTCCCTGCCTCCTTGGTGTAGTTGCGGGTCAGCGTGCTGCCCCTCATCATTGCCCTGTACTTCCTCATCCTCTGAGCCAATGCTGGATTCATCACGTGCAGCCACATCCAGTGCGTCAAGGTCTTCGTCAACTGCGTCCCCCCTTTCCAGCGCAAGATTGTGCAGGGCACAGCATGCTACCACTATCACAGAGATGCAATCTGGGGGGTACTGGAGTGCGCCCTCTGAGTGGTCCAGGCATCAGAAGCACATCTTGAGAAGACCGATGGCTCTCTCCACCACAGCCCTTGTGGTGCCGTGGCTCCTATTGTAGCACTCCTCAGCTTCTGTTCTTGGATGGCGGAGAGGCGTCATGAGCCACCTTCTGAGGGGATAGCCCTTGTCACCCACCAGCCATCCATCCAGCTGAGCCGGAGCACTGAAGAGCCCCGGCACCTGGGAGTGTCTAAGGATGTAGGTGTCATGGGAGCTGCCTGGGTACCTTGCACAAACTTGCAGAATCTGCATCCTGTGATCACACACTATTTGAACGTTCATGGAGTGGAAGCCCTTCCTGTTGACAAAGGCACCGGGCTCAGCTGCTGGCGCCTTGATGGCCACATGTGCGCAGTCTATAGCACCTTCAACACGGGGGAAGCCAGCAATGGCTGCGAAGCCTCTGGCTCGCTGTGCCTGACTTGCCTGGTCGCAGAGGAAGTGGGTGAAGGTCAATGCACGTCTGAACAGAGCGTCTGTAACCTGCTTGACACAAGTGTGGACAGCTGATTGGGAGACACCACGAAGATCACCCACCGAGCCCTGGAAGGAGCCAGATGCATAGAAGTGGAGGGCAACTGTGACCTTCAGAGCTGCTGGCATGGGGTGTCCGCCCACATAGTTAAGTGATATCTCAGGGCCAATTATGTGAGATGTAGCTGACTGTTTCCCTTGACAGTCGGAGCCTCCTTCGGCACTGCACCGCAGTCATATTGAGGTAGCTGCTTCGCCGCCTGTATACCCTGGCAGCAGGATAGTGGCGTCTCCTGCAGCCCCTTCCATCTTGGACAACCTCTTGGCCCTGCGCCCCTTGTTCCTGCGCCTGGCCTCCCAAAGGTGGCTCCCCTGGAGGCTGATTGTCCACTCCTGGCCTCCTTCTTATTCTGGCCCTCCCCCTTATTCTGGCCCTCCCTTCGTCCTCAGAGGAGCTGCCTCCAGGGGAGATGTCAGAACCCATACCCAGGCTAAATGGAGGCCTCTGGAAAGCTGCAGGCCCGATAAAGATTACTGTCTGCAGAGTGCTGAGCTGAAGCTTCAAAGTACAGGGAAAGCTGTTGGAAATCGATCTGAACTGCTACCGATCACACAGTTTAAAACACTTGCTGCAATAAATACTTCACATGAAACATTGACAACCCCACTGAGCCCACATATCCCGCCCGTGGATGAGTTTTGTTAAAAAATCACTTACCCACCTGCCCGTTGGGCCCGTGCGCCAAGCCGAAGATCGCACGGACGCCTCAAAATCGGCGTCGATTGCCGAGTTAAGAGCCTTAACAAGCCCTTTAATTAATGGCGGGCACGAGTCGTGCTTCATCGTGCGCCCGCCCAGCTAAATATCGCGATGGCACGTACCATTTTACACACTGACGTGCAGGGCCCGCCACCCGCACGTCATCCATAAAATTATGCCCATGATGTACTTTACATAAATCCATGTTGACTCTGGCTAATCTCATTGATATTTTCTAAGTGTCCTGTTATCACATCGTTTATAATAGACTCTAGCATTTTCCCTACTACTGATGTTAGGCTAACCGGTCTGTAATTCCCTGTTTTCTCCCTCCCTCCTTTTTTAAATAGTGGGGTTATATTTGCCACCCTCCAATCTGCCAGGATTGTTCCAGAATCTACAGAACTTTGGAAGATGACAACCAACACATCCACTATTTCCATGGACACCTCCTTAGTACCCTGGGATGTAGGTTATCAGGCCCTGGGGATTTATCGGCTTTCAGTCCCATTAATTTTTCCAGTACTATTTAGTATTAGTAATACTAATTTCCTTCAATTCCTCCTTTTCACTCGGCCCTTGGTTCCCTAGCATTTCTGGGAAGTTATTTGTCTCTTCCTCCGTGAAGACAGAATTAAAGTAGTTGTTTAATTGCTCTGCCATTTCCTTGTTCTCTGTTATAAATTCTCCTGTTTCAGACTGTAAAGGACCTACAGTTGTTTTCACTAATTTTTTCTTTTTACATATGTAGAGAAGCTTTTACAGTCTGTTTTTATGTTCCTTGGAAGTTTACTCTCATATTCTATTTTTCCCCTCTTAATTAATCTCTTGGTCCTCCTTTGCTGAATTCTAATCTGCTCCCAATCCTCAGGCTTGCTACCAAATTTATATGACTTCTCTTTGGACCTAATACTGTTCTTAATTTCTTTTGTTAGCCATGGTTGGGCCACTTTTCCTGTTGTGTTTTTGGGCCAGGAAGGAATGTGTAACTGTTGCAATGCATGCATTCGTTCTTTAAATATTAATCATTGCCTATCCACTGTCATGCCTTTTAATGAAGTTCCCCAATCTATCTTAGACAACTCACGCCTCATACCTTCATAGTTTCCTTTGTTTAGATTTAGAACCCTAGTTTCGGATCAGAGTACTTCACTTTCCATCCTAATGAAGAATTCTCTCATGTTCTGGTCACTGTCCCCTAAAGGACCCTGCACAACAAGATTATTAATTAACCCCTTCTCATTGCACATTACCAAATCTAGGATAGCCTGTTTCCTAGTCGGTTCCTCTACATATTGTCTAAAAAATCATGTCATACACACTCCAGGAATACACTCCATCACTATAGCCATTGGTGGCATCCATCAATGTCAACGCTGCAGGGCACCTCGATCTCACTCCAAAGCTTCCCCTTCTCCTCGAGGAGTCGGCCAGGGGCCCAGGGTCACCCATAAGGAACAGGACTAGCAGCTTGACACCCCGGAGCCATGCACCCAGGTGACTCCGGGAGCGTCTGGCCGATCGAAATCTGCTCTTCCTGTGACCCCATCAGCTCCAGCTCCAGAGGCTGAGGAGGTTGCACCTGCCCTACAACAGAACACCCAAAGTAGGACAGGGCCCACCAGGTCTCAGCCTTCCAGAGGACACACACCAAGATCATCACAACAACAGGGCATAGCAGTCAGCAGGCTACCTCCATCTCTGTTGTGGATGTCGGGGGAGCACGTACATAGTGGCAGGGTAAGGAAAGTGAAGAAGATGTAGTTTTACAACGATGACACAGGTGTTAACCACATGCATATAATGTTCACAAATGTAAATAGACTCACGATCATTTCATATTTCCTCTTGTCTATGTCCCCTTCTTATGATGAGCTGTGATACTGTCAATCACGTGTGATACCTTGGCTCCTGCACCCACTTATGGCAATTGTCTCTATCCTGGGCCTCACCTCTGTGCAGTGTGTTACCACCTCACCACAGTGAGTGTCCCATTTCAACATAATGCTCCATATCAGTTCTTGGCTCTGAATGATTGAGGCGGGGTGTGCCCCTATCTCATCTGTATTCTTGACAGATGAAGGTGTGGTGTTTAAGGAGAGATGTGCTAATACATATAGAAGACATGTAGAAGTGTACTGTCCAATTCCATCTGCCCGCTGTCTCTCGGCAGGGTTATAATGATATGAGCCTATACTCAGAGCTTATATGCACTGCCCTCAGCAAAACAGGTTTCCAACATTCCCAGTGTCAACCTGCTGAGCTCAGCAAAAACTGTGACAACCTTGCCATCTGAAGGTGACAAAGCAATGGCACATTTGTTTGCGGGTGCTGTGACATCCAACCTTAAGCGTTTCTCAACCTGTAGTTGTGCCTATTGCAGGGAGAAAGATCTGATCACAATGTTGATAGACAGCAGTGTGCGTCCCAGTGCCTTGACACTTCAAAAGGTAGCTGATGCTACTTCCAAATGTTGATTTCTGGAGACGAAAACAGCCTTTAGGCATGCTCTGGAATCATCCATTGTTGCTTCAGATAAGATGGAGGAGTGCAAAGGGATAGAAGCGAGCATGTGATGAAGCAGAACAATGTTCCCCATTAGCAATGGTATGTGCCCTTGAGGGCTTCATGTTCTCTGATCATGTGGGACTTCACTAGGGCCAGGGCTGGCCATGAGGACACACTGGTTGTGTGTAGGAGGAGGCATCCCAATATCAGGCAGCCAAGTGTCTGACCTCGTCATGCTCAGGTACTCCGCCTCCATAGCAGGGTTAAGAGAAATGCTGCTCAGGATCCTTAACATTAACTGTCAGATTTTACTGTCATTTCGGGGAGTGTACCACTGCCGGCTGAGTCATCTCTACGTGCAGTCATGGCAGCGGTATTTCATCGGCTGCCTTGCCCCAAGTGTTATATTTCTGTGTCACCATTGATGTAACACATCATGCATGGCTGTGTTGGTTCTGATGAATCTCCACGAGGAGCCTTGCTAGCTTGAAGGCATGCAGGCACTAGGCCACTGAGCATCCTGCAAGTGCCCCTGCATCTTGTAGGGTGCTGATGCAACTGGGATGCTGGACGGAAGTGTGAAGAAACAACACTTTCCGATGTCTGATGCCGGAATGACCTCCTCTGGGTAGCACCCCATCTTTGCTCATTCTTCACAGTATCAGGGCAATGTGAGTGTGCTGTGCAATGATGCACTGTCACCTGAAGTTCATGGGTGAAATTAGAGGAGTTGTCCAGGAGGATCCTAAGTGCATCTCATCATCCTCCTCCTGCAATCTGCTGTCAGTAAGGGTCTCATGTGCTCGCCTGCCTCATCTGGCCTGGCAATGGCCTCTTTGTTGCATCCTCGGCTTCCAAGACCTCATCACCATCATCCCCTACAAGGTCCTTCTTATCGGAGGAAACATGCATCTACTCCATCTTGTCATCTGCCAAGTCCTCCCCCTTTGTAGTGCCAGATTGTGTAGCGCGCAGCAAGGCATAATGATGCGTGAAACCCTCTGGGGAGTGTACTGGAGCACTCTGCCAGAATTGCATTTTCAGGATCCCTATGGTGTGTTCCACCAATGTCTGGGTTGCAGGATGAGACACTCTGCATGAGTCTGAGGCCAAGGCATGGGTGTCATCAGCCATATCCTTTCTGGGTAACTCTTGTCCCCCGGGGAGCCAACCATGCATCCTATGTGGTCCCTTGAAGATGTCAGGGATCTGAGACCGAACTCAGGATGTATGAGTCGTGGATACTACCTGGGAATCTGGCGCACACCTGCATGATAAATTTGTTAGTGGTCAGGGACAGGAGGGTGTGACTATGAGTGAAGCAGGTAGAGGGATCCAGGAAGTAGCACTGCAGGAACCTCAGCCCTTGCCCTTTTCCAACAGGTTCGAGATTCTTGCTCCCTGTGTGGACGAGAGCGGGGACTGTAGGGAGGATGAGCAAACTGACCATAGCACCGTGGTACAGGGAGCCATTCAAGTGGGAAGAGAAAAGAGAAATGTAGTTGTAATCGGGGATAGTATAGTTAGGGGAATAGATACTGTTCTCTGTAGCCAGGATCAAGAGTCCTGAAGGCTGTGTTGCCTACCTGGTGCCAGGGTTAAGGATATCTCATCTGGGCTGCAGAGGAAGTTGGAGTTGGAGGGGAAAGATCCAGTTGTCGTGGTCCACATAGGTACCAATGATATAGGTAGAAGAAGGAAAGAGGTTCTGCTGAGGGATTACGAGCAACTAGGGGCTAAATTAAAAAGCAGAGCCAAAAAGGTAATAATCTCCAGGTTACTACCTGAGCCACGAGCTAATTGACACAGGGTCACTAAGATTAAAGAGGTAAATGCGTGGCTCAAAGATTGATGTCGGAGAAGTGGGTTCGAATTCATGGGACATTGGCACCAGTACTGGGGAAAGAGGGAGCTATTCCGTTCGGACGGGCTCCACTTAAATCATGCTGGGACTAGTGTCCTGGCAAATCACATAACTAGGGTCATAGATAGAGCTTTAAACTAAATAGTGGGGGGGAGGGTTCAGTTGCATGGAAATAGAAAAAATCAAAGTTTAAGGAGAGGGTAAGAGTGCAGGTTAGTGATGAGGCTGATTGCTATCAAAAAGTGAAAGGAAGGGACAGAGTGTGTGAACGCCATACTGCACCAAAGAATCATATAAGAGTAGGGAAAATTGACAATAGGGCAAACTTAAAAGGCTTTGTGTCTGAATGCACATAGCATTTGGAAATAAAAATAATGAGTTAACTGCGCAAATAGAGATAAATAGGAATGATTTGGTGGCAATTACTGAGATGTGGTAACAGGGAGAACAAGTTTGGGAGTTGAATATCCAAGGCTGCTCAGTGTTTCGGAAGGACAGGCAGGAAAGAAAAGGAGGTGGTGTAGCTTTTTTAGTAAAGGAAGAGATCAGTGCTGTAGTGAGGAATGATATAGGCACTGGAGAGCAAGACAAAGAGTCAATCTGGGTAGAAATAAGAAATAGCAAGGGAAAGAAGTCCCTGGTGGGAGTAATTTATAGGTCCCCAAACAGTAGTTTAGCAGTAGGGCACAGTATAAACCAGGAAATACTGGGAGCATGTAAGAAAGGCACAGCAATAATCTTGGTGATTTTAACATGCATATAGACTGGACTAATCAAATTGGCAAGGGTAGTCTTGAGGGAGAGTTCATAGAGTGTATTAGAGATTGTTTCTTGGAGCAATATGTTGTGGAACCAACCAGGGAGCAGGCTATTCTGGATTTGGTTTTGTGTAATGAGATGGGATTAATTAATGATTTCATAGTAAAGGATCCTCCAGGGCAGAGTGATCATAGCATGATAGAATTTCAAGTCCAGTTTGAGAGCGAGAAACTTGAGTCCCATACTAGTGTTCTGGAGTTAAACAAAGGTAGCTTCATTGGTATGAGGGCAGATTTGGCCCTACTGGACTGGGCAGGAAGACTACAAGGTAGGACAGTTGATAAACAGTGGCAGATATTTAAGGAGATATTCAATTGCTCCTAAGTAAAATATATCCCAATGAGGAAGAAAGATGATAAAATGGGGAAAAAGCATCCATGGCTAAGCAAGGAAGTTAAAGATAACTTAAAGGCAAAAAATAAGGCATACCAAATTGCAAAGGTCAGTGGCAGGCTGGAAGATTGGGAAACTTTTAAAGATCAACAAAGGGTTAGTAAAAAAATAATAAAAAGAGCAAAGGTAAATTATGAAAGAAAACTAGCGCAAAATGTAAAAACTGATAGCAAAAGCTTCTACAAGTATATAAAAGGAAAGAGAGTAGCTAAAGTGAATGTTGGTCCCTTGGAGGATGAGACTGGGGAGTTAATAGTGCGGAATGCAGAAATGGCAGTGACGCTTAATCAATATTTTGCCTCAGTTTTCACAGTGGAGGACAGTAGTACCACCCCAATAATAACAGGTAGTGCAGAGGATATAGAGGAGGAGGAACTTAGAACAATCACCATCACTAGAGAAAAAGTACTGAGCAAACTATTGGGATTAAAGGGTGACAAATCCCTAGGACCTGATGGCCTACATCCCAGGGTCTTAAAGGAAGTGGCAGCAGAGATAGTGGATGCATTGGCTATAATATTCCAAAATTCCCTGGATTCTGGAAAGATTCCAGTGGATTGGAAAAATGCTAATATAACGCCCTTATTCAAAAAGGGCAGAAATTAGGAAACTGTAGACCAGTTGGTTTAACGTCTGTCATTGGGAAATTGTTGGAATCCATTATTAAGGAAGTAATGGGGCATTTGAAAAGTCAAAATGCAATCTATTAGAGTCAGCATGGTTTTATGAAGAGTAAATCATGTTTGACTAATTTGCTAGAGTTCTTTAAAGATGTGACTAGCAAAGTGGATAATGGGGATCCTGTAAATGTAGTATATCTGGTCTTCCAGAAGGCCTTTGATAAGGTGCTGCACAAAAGATTAATACACAAGATAAGATCACACGGAGTTATAGAGGATTGGCTAACCAACAGAAAGCAGAGAGTTGGGATAAATGGGTCTTTTTCTGGATGGCAAGCTGGGTTCGGTCCTTGGGCCCCAACTATTTACAATCTATATCAATGACTTGGATTCAGGGATAGAAGGTACTGTAGCTAAATTTGCAGATTTCACCAAAATAGATGGGAAAGTAAGTTGCAATGAAGAAATAAGAAATTTACAAATGGATATGGACAGGTTAGGTGAATGGGCCAAAATTTGGCAGATGGAGTTTAACGTGGATAAGTGTGAGGCTATCCATTTTGGTCAGAAGAATAAAAAGGCGACTTATTATTTAAATGGAGAGAAACTTCAGAATGCTTTAGTGTAGAGGGATCTGGGGGTCCTCGTGCATGAATCGCTGAAAGCTAGTGTGCAGGTACAGCAGGTAATAAGGAAGGCAATTGGAATTTTGGCATTTATTGCAAAAGGAATAGAGTATAAAAATAGGGAAGTGTTGTTGCAACTGTACAAAGCATTGGTGAGACCGCACCTGGAGTACTGTGCACAGTTTTGGTCCCCTTACTTAAGGAAGGATGTAGTTGCATTGGAGGCGGTTCAGAGGAGGTTCACTAGATTGATTCCAGAGATGCGGGGCTTGTCTTATGAGGAGAGATTGAGGAGTTTAGGCCTATACTCGCTGGAGCTTAGAAGGATGAGAGGAGATCTAATTGAGGTATATAAGATGCTAAAGGGGATAGACAAAGTAGACGTGGAGCAGATGTTTCCCCTTCTGGGGCATTCTAGAATGAGAGGCAATAGTTTTAGGCTAAGGGGTGGTAGATTTAAATCAGAGATGAGGAGGAATTACTTTTCTCAAAGGGCCGTGAACCTGTGGCATTCACTACCCCAGAGTGCAGTGGATGCCGGGACGCTGAATAAATTTAAGGAGGAGATAGACAGATTTTTAATTAGTAATGGGTTGAAAGATTATGGGAAGAGGGCAGGAAATTGGAGTTGAGGCCGAAATGAGATCAGCCATGATCGTAATGAATGGTGGGGCAGGCTCGAGGGGCTGAATTGCCTACTCCTGCTCCTAGTTCTTATATTCTTATATTACGGTCGCACACCAGCTGCACATTGAGCAAAAGGTAACCTTTTCAGTTGACGTACTGGACTACCAGTTGCCAGAGCTTTTATAGCCACATGAGTGCATTCGATGGCGTCCTGCACCTGTGATAAATCAGAACGCTCTGCAAAGCCCAGTGCTCTTGCATCTTGGCTTGCTTGATCTTTGCAAAAAGGGCGTCTGTGACCTCCACAGAGGTCTCCAGTGGAGACCTGGAAGGAGCCACTGGCGTAGGAGTTGAGTGCAGCAGTTCCTTTCACAGCCACTGGCAATTGATGCCCTCCAGACCTCATAATGCCAAATCCTGCAGAATGTGGCAAATGCGAGTCACCAGATACCTTGACATCTGGAGGTATATGCATCACTGATTCTCACTCATCTGCAGAGAACACATGTAACGTCTATACACCCTGAGTCTAGCGAGGCAACAAATTACAGCTCTCTGAGGATCATGCATCCGGAGGAGGACCTGCTACGCTTTGGTCTTGAGGGTTCTGCCCTCCTTTTGGGGAGCCAGGCATCCTTCTCATTCTTCTCTCCTGCCTATAAGCAATAATGCAGGCAGTGATAACACCAGGATCCATCTTCCTGATGGTCTCCTCACTGCAGTATCAATGAGAAACATGCAAGAGTCAGCATTTGTTGCCAAAGGTCCACTTTCTGTCTATGATCGTGGGTTCAGGGCCTTTTCATGCATGCCAGAGAGTACTGGCTTCTGAAATGCTGCCCAGTGCAGGATGTGCATGAACATTCACCACAAACTCACCTCCCCCACCCCAGCCCACATGGCTGACTGGTGGCAGCCTCGGCCAGGCAACTGGATGTTTTGCTTTCAGCCCAGGCGCTGAGCTCATCATTACCTGCACTCCAAGACTGTGCTCTTTGGGCTAAACATGAGGGTCAATGTTCAGCAAGTACATGAGATTAATTTAGGGGATCCGGAGGCTTCTCCTCTGTGAGTGGTGAATGGTCACATTTCCAAAGGGGTTCTCCAGTCACAGGATCACAGAATTTTAACAGCGTAGAAGGAGGCCATTCAGCCCATTGTGTCTGCACTGGATCTCCAAATGAGCATTATGATCTAGCGCCATTGCCCTGCCTTTTCCCCATACCCCTGCATATTGTTTCTATTCAAATAATCATCTAATGCCCTCTTGAATGCCTTGATTGAACCTGCCTCCGCCACACTTCTAGGCAGTGCATTCCAGACCCGAACCACTGGTTGTGTCTCATGTCACATTTGCTTCTTTTGCAAATCACTTTAAATCTGTGCCCCCACGTTCCTCACCCCACCCCCACCAGCCATGTGTCTTAGTGTAACATTCCCAGCTCATTTCCCCAATGGAGCCCTTGCCTTGCAGCCCCTTCCCTTCCCTCAGTCCTGTCTCATCCCTTTCCCAGTAGAACCCTTGCCCTGCAGCACAGCAAAATCCAACCCCCCCTTAACCCTGCTGTGGTACCTGTAGAGACTTATTTTGAGAAGCCCCCCTCCACCTTCTCGAAACTGATGCAGTGCAACTTGTGAAGCCTAGCGCTGACCCCTGCAAGCGCTGCATGATGCAAGGTTTGCGAACTCACCTTGGGGTCAGGAGCGAAGTGCAGGTTGCCAGCTGCACATCATTTAAATCCTGTTGTAAAACATGTCATTCTAATTGCACACTGACATGGGCTCTTAATCCAGCGTGGAGGGATGATTCTGGTGAGCAGGCATCATAATGAGATGCTAATTTATGCTAATGACATTCACAATGTTCGACGGCAGGGATGGCTGAAGTGCACAATTGCTCCCTCGTTTTACATCACTGTAAAACCAGTGTTGGGCCTTCTCGCAAGATTTAGCTCTTGCACCTGCTGTCAGGAAGATATCATAATTCCTATATTTTTAATGGAATTTATTATAAAATAGGGTAATAGTGGGATGTGTCTATATGTGTCTGTGTGTGTGTGTGTGTGTGTGTCTGAGGCTTAATTGAATTAGGGGCAACTAGTCTGGGTGCTTTGATGTAAGAAGAGAAGTTAGGTTTGAAATGTTAATTAGGCAAACGTGGGGATGTTTAGAAACATAGGTGTCAAGGGAACATTTGCATTTTTAAATAAGCCAGACTAGATTGTTTTCAAAAGAGGGAGTAAAATGTGTCACCTAGCCAGGTGAAGTTTAGAAAGAGTGTTTATTTTTCCCAAAGGTAAAACTTAGTACTATAAGAGATTTTTATTATCAGAAAGGTAAAGTCCAAAGACATAGTGAAACAATGGGAATTTGCATTCAAAGGGGAAACTATGTATGAAGGAGTGAAGGCTGTGTATAAGGGTAGGCAGTGTAAGATCCAACAAGTGTGAAATCTGCAGCCTGTATGTGCCAAACTGCTGCCTCCAAGGACTGCAGTTAAGAGAACTCACTCTGAATCTGACTGTTCAGGGTATTGCTTGGTTTGCCTGGGTCTTTTAAAATCTAAGTGTCTTACTGTTGCCTTAACAAAAGTGTAACTGGGAGTTAGGTTGATTAGGGGATTTAGAAGTATCATAGTAGTAATTTGTAGATCTATGTATGTAGATAAAATCATTTCTCTTAATAATAAATGTTTAATTTAGTTTTATAAAAATCTCTTAAGACTCGGTGGTTTTATTACTGAATTCAAAGCCCACATCTCAAAACATACAAATTGAAAATTAGTTATGACAGTTGTTTCAAGTTTCACTCTGGGATTTGAACAGCTCAGCATTTACCATCTACTGTGTCATAATACCGCTATGGCACCTGCCATGATCAGGACAGGAAAATCCCGGCCGTCATCACAACATCATGGGAGCAACAGATGCAAACTGAGCCACAGACCCAGAGACCGAACAGCAGTGAGCATGGGCCCGAAGCAGCACAGAAGCAGGAACAATTCCAGGGCTCAGCAGAAGCATGGAATCCACACTACCACTCCCAGAACCATTTCAGAATGCAGAAGACTTGCAACAGGCTCAAAACTGGGACAACTGGAAAAGAAGGTTCTCAAGGTACAGAACTTCTTCAGGATTCCACAAAAATGATTCAAAAGTCCAGGTCAGTACATTACTTTATGCATAGTATCTATCACTGATGACATGATAGGAAGGCAGGGGGTTAATGAGGTTTCAACTTCTTCAGAAGAAGTCTTGCAAGCTTTCAACTATTATTTCAGTGTCCGCTGGAATGTAAAAATAGAGATGGCTAAATTTAATAAAAGAAAGCAAAGAGAATGCAAAAGCATGGATTCATTCATCAACAATCTCTATAGGCTGGCAGGGAACTATGATCACGAAATCTTGAAGGATGACCTGATTCGCAACAGGATTGCAGTTGGGGTCCTAGATGAAGCATTATCAGATCTCATACAAGAGAGAATTTAACACTAATGAAAGCAATAAAGATTGTGAGGCAAATGGAACTCAGGAAATAGAATCAGGTGTTTGTTTGCAGGTTAGGAAAGGTCCCATAGAGAAGATCAAGTGAGACCATTCAGTTTATAGGCCATAAGAGAGAAAGCATGCCAAAGCCTAAGCCTGCCAAAACTTGGAAAAGCACGCCAACCACCATTTTGAAGTATCTTCAGTGTGGCAGGTACAAATCCCACTAAGAAAGAAAAATGTCCAGTTTGGCGGTGGGGTCGGGGGCGGGGTGTGGTTGCAGGGGGCAGTACCACAATTGTGGAAAAATAGGCCACTTTAAAACTGTTTATCACTCAACAATGCTGACAACCTGTAAAAAGAGGGCGAAAATTTTAAAACAGAGCCACATACAAGAAGTGGAAGAACCACAAGCAAAGAAATTAATCTTTCTTGGGGAGGTAAATGGTACTAAAAACAAGTATTGGAGTACTAAACTCAAACTGGATGGACACCCCACAGGGTTTAAACTAGACACAGGAGCAAGGGTTTCTGTTTTATCAGGTGGAATCAATGGCTAAACAGATTACATTCCAACTCTCATCTATCAAATTACAAGGTCCTGGTGGGACAACTTTAAAAGTGAAAGGCCAACTCAAGGCAAAGCTGGAATATAAAGACCGCAAAATCCTCAAAACCACAACAATCAGTCTGTTGGCCAGGCATTACTCGCTCTATAGAAGAAATGATTCCTAACTGTCTTACTGTGCCACAAACAGCCAAGAACAAAAAGAACCACTATTACCTTGTACATTTCCATCTAGGCCATAGGAGTGTCTGGGAATGGAGTTATTTGAATTTAGGGGGAAAATCTTCGTTATTGTCATTGATTACTACTCGCAGTGGATTGAAGTAAACAGGTTGCATAGTATCACAGCAGAAGTAGTCATCCAATCCCTCAAGAGAATTTAAGAAACAGATAGCATCCCGGGTATTGTGGTGTCCGATAATGGGCCGCAATTTGCTCATGAACTATTTCACAATTTCACAAATGAATATGGCTTCGTTCATGTAACCAGTTCACCTCACTGTCCTCAAGTGAGAGAAGAAGCTGAGCGAGGGGTACGAACTGTCAAAGATTTATTGAAGAGAAAACAAAAACCTTAATCTAGCTCTTCTGAGTTATCAGACCTCACCGCTACGATAGTGCAGGGTAGCAATGTAGCTATCGAAGGATGGCACAGTTCCTTCCCTAAAGGACATTAGTGAATCAGATGGGTTTTTTACAACAATTAACAATGGTTTAATGGTCACTATTTCTGCAATGATTTCAATTCCAGATTTTATTAATTGCATTTAAATTCCTCCAGCTGCTATGGTGGGGTTTGAACATGTGTCCCCAGAACCTTAGCCCAGGCCTCTAGATTATTAGTCTAGTGACATTACCACAAAGCCATCACCTCACCTTTATATAAAGGCAGTTATAAGGGTATGAAAACTGAGTTAGCTAAAGTGGAATTGAAAAATAGGTTAAAAGGTAAGATGGTAGAGAAGCAGTGGCAGACATTGAAGGAGATATTTTATAACTCCCAACAAAGATACATTCCATTGAGAAAGAAAATTTCGGCATAGACTAGAAGGGCCGAATGGCCTGTTTTCTGTGCTGTAGTGTTCTATGGTTCTAAAGACACCATGAGAAGGATGCAGCATCTGTGGCTTACTAAGGAAGTTAAGGATTGTATCAAATTGAAAGAAAATATGCACAATGCTGCAGGTCAGTAGTAGCCCAGAAGATTGGAAAAAAAGTAGAAACCAGTAAAGGATGGCTAAAAGAAACAAAGAGGGAGAAATTGGAATATGAGAGAAAGCTAGCAAGAAATATAAAAACAGGCAATGCAAGTATATAAAAAGGAAGAGAGTAGCTAAAATAACCACAGGTCTCTTAATAATGGGCAACAAAGATTAGAAGAGACTTTGAACAATTATTTTATATCTGTCTTCACAGTAAAAGACACAGAAAGCATTCTAAGAATAGGAGAAAATCAAGAGACAAAAGGGAGGGACTTAAAACAATCACTATCACTAGAGAAAGATTACTAGAAAAACTAATAGGACTAAAGGCCGACAAGTGCCTGGACCTGATGGCCTATGTCCTAGGGTCTTAAAGGAAGTGGCTGCAGAGATAGTGAATGCATTGGTTACAATCTTCCAAAATTCCCTAGTTTCTAGAATGGTTTCAGCAGATTGGAAACTACAAATGTAACACTGGTACTTAAGAAAGGAGGGGGACAGAAAGCAAGAAACTATATGCTAGTTAATCTGACATATGATATTGGGAAAATGCTAGAATCCATTATTAAGGAAGTAGTATCAGGACATTTGGAAAATCAAAATACAATCAAGTAGAGTCAACATGGTTTTGTGAAAGGGAAATTGTGTCTGACAAATTTATTAGAGTTCTTTGAGGTTGTAACAAGCAGGGTGGAAAAAGAGGAACTGGTGGGTATAATGTATTTGGATTTCCAAAAGGTGCCACATAAAAGGTTGCTGCACAAGATAAGAGCTCATGGTGTTGAGGGTGATATTAACATAGATGGACGATAGGCTAACAGGAACCAGAGATTCAGAAAAATGGGTCATTTTCAGATTGGCACACTATAATTACTAGAGTGCTGCAAGGATCAGTGCTGGGGCCCCAACTATTTACAATCTATATGAATAACTTGGATGAAGGGACCGACTGTATTATAGCCAAATTTGCTGATCATACAAAGATAGGTAGGAAAGCAAGTTGTGAGGAGGATAGAAAGGGCCTGCAAGGGATATCGATAGGTTAAATGAGTGGGCAACAAAGTGGCAGATGGAGTATTATGTGGGAAAATGTGAGGTTGTCTACTTTGGATGGAAGAATAGAGAAACAGAATATTACTTAAATGGAGAGGGACTGCAGAATGCTGCAATACAGAGGAATCTGGGAGTCCTTGTACATGAATCCCAAAAGTTAGCATACAGGGACAGCAAGTAATTAGGAAGGCAAATGTAATGTTGACTTTTATTGCAAAGGAGGATGGAGTATATAAAAAAGGAAGTCTTGCTACAAGGTATTGGTAAGATCGCACCTGGAGTATTGTGTACACATTTAGTCTCCTTACTTAAGGAGGGATATATTTGCATTGGAAACAGTACAGAAAAAGTTCACTAGGTGGATTTCTGGGATGAAGGGGTTGTCTTATGGAGAAAGGTTGAGCAGGTTGAACCTATAGTCATAGGAGTTTAGAAGATTGAGAGGTGATCTTATTGAAACATATAAGTTTCTGAGGGGGCCTGACAGGGTAGATGCTGAGAGGATGTTTCATCTCATGGGGGAATCTAGAACAAGGGGGCACAGTTTAAAAATAAGATGTCTCTCATTTAAGATGGAAATGAGGTGGATTTCTTCTCTCAGAGGGTTGTTAGTCTTTGGAATTCTATTTCACAGAGACCTGTGGAGACTGGGTCATATTCAATTTGGACAGATTTTTGATCAACAAGAGAGTTAAGAATTATGGGGGCAAGTAGGAAATTGGAGTTAAAACCACAATCAGATCAGCCATAATCTTATTGAATGGTGGAGAAGGCTCAAGGGGCTGAGTGGCCTATGCATGCACCTATTCCTTATGCTATTATGATCCTATGTAGTCAATTGTACTTAATTTTTCAGACATTAACCAAATCGGTATTTTCCCTGGTGAAAACCATAAAGTTGATAGACAATAATACTTATTATTGTGCAGTTAACAAAAGTCTCTGATTCAACAATACAAATGCAATTTTTCAATAATTCTGTATTCTTGATACCTACTTATTAGGTATATTGACCATACTGATTTCATGTTGGATGTCATGAAGAGATATTAATGTCTATAATGTTTTTGGAAATTATTGTTAAATTGGAATTGTAGTAGGGCCTATGTCTATGTGTGTGTGTCTTAATTGGATTAAAGACAGCTAATCTGGGTGCTCTGATGTATAGTAGTTTGAGATGTTAATTAGATAAACATAAGAAGGAGAAGGTAAAGTGTAGATATGCATTTTGTTGAATAAACCATTCAAAAGAATGGGTAAAATCTTGCACCTAGCTGGGAGACGCCAAGCAATGTGTTTATATTACTAATAAAATTGTTGGAATGAAAGGATTATTGTTAAGAGAGGTAAAATTTAAAAACCTGGTAATACAATGGAAAATTTACATTCAAAGGAAAAGCTAGGTTTAAATTGATAGGAGTTTGTGCATGTAAGTCAGAGGCATTTAAGATCTAACCAGCCTGTAAGCCTACAGCTGGCTCTGCAAAGGAAACAAATTGAATTTTGAATTCAATTTTGAATTTTTAGGGTCAAATGTGCTTTGCCAGGTGTCTGTTTAAAGTCTATGGGTTACTATTGCCTTGGTGAAGATTTACCTGGGAGAGATTAATTTGGGGATTTGTTTAAAAGTTATTATGGTAGTAATTTGTAGACATGTGTATGTGTTTAATTTGTTGTTAAATTAATAAATGTTTAATTTAGTTTTATAGAAAAACCCTCTTGAAGCTTTGTGGTCTTATTCCTGAATTCAGAGCTGCATCTCATACATGCCAATTGAAAATATAGGTTATGACAGTTGTTCAAGTTTCCCTCTGGGATTTAAACAATTCAGCCTTGACCAACTGTTGTGCCATAACATTGGATACATCAATCCCAATTTAAACCTCTACTGTCAACCGCTCAGATACTAGCATTTCACAGTCGTGTTTTACATTCTGTAAAGTAAACTTATTGTTCTAATTGCACATGCCATACAATTTATGAAATAGAGCAGGAAGAACAATTCCAATGGCCCAGACAAAACAATTGAAAGGCAGCCTTGTTAAATACGATCAAAAATGAAAAAGAGAAAAGAAATTGCATTTCATCATCTCAGGATGGTCCAAAAGCACTTCACAGACAATGAAATGTTTTTTTGAAATGCAGTCACTGTTGTAATGTAGGAAACATGGCAATCAATTTGTGCTCAGCAAGCTCCCACAAATAGGAATGTCAAAATGACCAGATAATCTGATTTTTTAGTGATATTGATTGAGGGATAAATATTGACTCAGGACACCAGAGAGAACTCTTGTCAAGGTTAAGTACCATCTGTTGTAAATATTGGCAATTATAAGTGCTTTCAATTTAAATTCTACTAATTATTAGTACTGTCAATGGTTTGTGCAATCAAGGATAAGTACTGGTAACAATACAAGCTGCTCAAGATAAGTGACAGAAATAAATACTTTTAAAGGTAAGTCTTGTTAATGGTAAATGGTATTACTGAGTACATTCAATGGTAAATACTATCAAAGATAATTTATTGTTAATGGAAAATGTTATCAACCATAATTACCTCAATGGTAAATGCATTTATTGTTAAGTACTATCACGGGTAAAATGCATTAGTAAGTACCACTAACTGCAAAGAAAATTGGTGCTAACTACTGGCAGTAATAAATGCTATCAATGATGAGAATTGTTAATGGTAAATGTTAACAAAGATAAGTATTTATGCCAGCAAATGCTATCAATGAGAAGTGCTGCCAGTTGTAAATGGGATTAATGATGTACATTGTCAGTGGCCAATGCTAAAAACAATAAATATTTTAATAATAAATGTAATAAATAACAATTCATGAAATTTAAATATATAGAAAAGAGAGCCGGGGCATTGTAGCCCCACATTTCCTAGTTTTATGAACGTCTTCCACTAGGGATAAGTTTGAATGGGAAATATAAGACACAGCCATGCAAGGATCAGCTGAGACAAGCAGAGGTGGTGGGTGAGGGCACAGTGGGGCAGGTTTTGAACCTGCAGGCTGCTGAAGGCTTGAGTAACTGCTGTAACTGGCAACAACTTTCTGGAGCATTTTATTTTAGGCATTCATCCTAGACTGTCTTAGACTTGCTTTCAGAGGAATGTGAGGCTACCAGGAAATCTTGGTCTCTCATTCTGCAGTGATAGCTTCTCAGGATAAGGTATGGCATTCTCTAATTGCATATGTTTGATTGGCATTATAATGGAAAGAGAAAAGGGCCAAGAGAGGACAGAGGAAGAAGAATGAGGCAACATTTCAGGAGCGTGTAGCCCACCATAGATTGCACACCCCCAGCTAAAAAATATACAGTCAACACAAGTCCTATTGCAAGTTTAGTGAGATGATGTCTATTAGGGAATTACACTCAGTTCAAAAGGACATATTTATGATTTTGGTAGAAATAGCAAGTGGGGGAAATCCTTCTGGTACATTTATGATACCATTAAGAACATAAGAAATAGGAGCATGAGTAGTGCATTTAGCCCTTTGAGCTAGTTCCACTGTTCAATGAGATCATACCTGATCTTCCACTTCAACACCATTTTCCTGCATTGTTCCCATATCCCTTGATGCTTTTGAGATGTAGAAATCTATCAATCTATGTCTTGAAAATCCTCAATGACTGAGCCTCCACAGCCCTCTGGGGCAAAGAATTCCAAAGATTCACCACCCTCTGAGTGAAGAAATTCCTCCTCATCTCAGCCCTAAATGGCCTGCCCCTTATTCTGAGGCTGTGCCCTCTGGTTCTAGACCCTCCAGCCAGGGGAACCATCTTTCCTGCGTCCACCCTGTCGATCCCTGTAAGAATTTTATATGTTTGAATGAGATCACTTCTCATTCTTTTAAACTCCAGAGAATAAAGGCCCAGTCTATTTACTCTTTCCTCGTAGGACAATCCCTCCATCCAAGGAATTAACTTAGTGAACCTTTGTTGCACCCCCTCTATGGCAAGTATATCTTTCTTTAGGTATGGAGACCAAAACTGCACACAATACTCCAGGTGCAGTCTCCAAGGCAATTGCAGTAAGATACCTTTACTCCTATACTCAAACCTTCTTGTAATAAAGGCCAACATGCCATTTGTTTTCTTAATTGCTTGCTGTACCTGCATGTTAGTTTTCAGTGACTCATGATCAAGGACACCCAAGATCATTTCAAGTTCAACACTTCCTAGCCTCTCATCATTTAAGAAATAATCTGTTTTTCCTACCAAAGTAGATGACGTCACATTTTTCCACATTGTATTCCATCTGCAAATTTTTGTCCACTCGCTTAGCCCCTCCAAATCACTATGAAGCGTCCTTGTAACCAGAGGAAAACATTCTCCCTATGTTTTTTTTGGAAGGGAGGTAGTTGGGACAAGGAGAGTTGGTTAGTTGAGATATGATCTGCATCCCTACTTCATAATGTTGACATAAAAAACCTTGGATTAGTAATTGTCAGATTGACTGAACAGGCCTAAGGCTCCATAATCTCATCCTGTGAAAGATTGGTAGTATTAATCGGAGTTTATTGAGCAAGCTGATGTCTAATTACCTTGTAATTGCCCAGTGAGAAACATTCAGTTTGTAAAGGCACTACACTGTTCAAGCAAAGTGGGCAGACAGTGCCTTAAAAGATGTAGTCAAGTTATCATTAGGACTGGACTCGTGCTAAATTAGGCAATAGCTCTTTCTTTCTATCTGACCATTGTGGAGCCAAGCTGTGAAAGCTTTGCCTTTTTTAACCCTAGTTAAAATAGACGTGAGCACATAATCTAGGCTGACACTCTCAATGCAGGATGGAGGGAGACATTGAGGAGCTAGACATCTTCACGGACGAGAAGGACATTGAAGAGGATGACTCTGAAGAGGGCAAGGGTTCAGATGAGCCACATAAGGTTGCCATTGCATGGGCACAATACGGCAGATATGCCCATGACAATATCATAGCTACAGGATTCCAGGAGGAATAAGGTGAGGACAGATTTTCACAATCAAAGTTCTCTTCAGCCGTCAATGCGGGGGACCCAAGCAACAACACCTTCATTCTCAACTCGAATATCTCAGGAAAGGTCAGAAATCTCACAATGATTACAGAAGCAGCATTAGTCACCTTCTGCTCTAATGATGGGGTCATCCTTGGATGGCATAGTAGGCTTGACAACAAGTGTCCACTGTGGAATGTGATTAGCACTCCCTTAGTGGATGTCCTTAAACAACTCCACATAGTACAGTCCTTTCAACCACGGTGTCAGCAAGTGAGTGTGCACGGCAGCTTTCAAGTGGTTGAAAAGCCAATTCACACGTGGATGCACTCATGTCTTTATGACACCAGCTTAGAAGGGCAGCCTGAACACAAAAGACATATTTCGATGTTTTGCGCTTGGACGTCTCAAGAGGGAGCAGCATTGGAAGAACTACATTTCTCCCATTGTCAACTCTCATGAATGCATAATGCAGAGGCATCATCTTGCTACTGATCCCCAGTAGCCCTTTGCACATCAGGACACAGTGTTCTGTAACTCTACATCATGCATCTAAACCTGCATGGTTTATTTACATTATCCTTCCAGAGAGTGCCTCATCAGGATTAGTTACAAACAACTCAACCCTGCAATCATTGGAAGCCTGCCAAGTTATTGTCTGGATGACCTTTGCATAAAGGAGAAACATGGCCCAGTCAGTATTGACACAGCATTCAATGATAACTTCTTTCCAAACCCTGCTGAGGACTTGGGAGATGTGCAAAAGCATCGCTTTCATGATCGACATTGTCCAGCTCACAAAAGCCAATCCTTTCTCCCTAAGTCAACTGAGTGCACGGTCATGCAATGAATTTCATATCGAGTCGTGTGCTGTGCCTTTACACAAGGAGCACGTAAAGCACCACCAAGCAGCTGTCCAGGAGCAATGTAAGATCATCACAGGTAATGAGACGGCTTCATCAAGATAAGCACACATCTCTGACATCACATACTCATACCCCTCTTGAAGACATTTGCAATTTTCCCAATTGATCCTTACTTCCCTAGTTCAGTGGCATGCATGGGGAGAGTGGGAACTAAGCATGGAATGACTTTCAGCCTTAAACATGGAGACAAGAACAAGCTGCAGAAAGGATTGGAAGCCTACGGTGTTCGACTTTGATACTACTTTTTCCAAATACTCACTCTCATAAAGTAAACACCATTTCAAAGTACACTTTGGAGAAACGATTATAACATTAGTCGCGACAAATAATTGTGTCATCCACAAACAACAGACATCAGTGCAACAGCAGCAGAATGATCACTAACCTTAATGAGCTATTCTCCCGAGCCCATCCAATGCCTGCCTGAGATTTAAGGGTGACAGGTGTATTGGCCAGCCATCATTGTCACATATGATGTGCCTTTGCTGATGTTGCAGATGTGGAAATAAAGGCTGCTCATTGTGATGAGTTTGTGTGAGAATTAATGCAACTGAAGATCCAGATGGGAGTTCATGTTTGACCCTTGAATGAATGCGAGACATTGAATCACATTGAATATCTATTGAAACTATGACACCTGGAGGAGGATTAATGCAAATATATTTACAGAAGTGAAAAGTATATACATTGAATGAAGACCCATGCCACCAGTGTGCATTCAAAACTTCTTAATTTTTCTTACCCTACTACTATGTCTAGGTGTAGCCCCAACATCTGCTGCAGAGGTGGAGCCAGCTTGCTGACTGCTAAGCTATGTTGTCTGAGATGACTTCAGTAAAAGTGGCTGGCAGACATTCAGTGCTGATGTCCCATCTGCTGGCCATGTGTGACATCCCTGTGGGCTCTAACTCTTAGACTACTGATACACTTATGAGAGTGTGAGTTTGGAATGAGTTTTACTTATCGTGGTGGAGCAGAAAAGATCATTTATCCTTTTGCGGTACTGCTGGGCGGTCCTTTTTTGTTTGCCATGAACGCTCACCTCCCCTGCGACCTCCTATCAGGCTGGCGTGGTCAGGTGGGAGGACTTCCTCTTCCCATCCCAAAGAAAGAGGACCTCCCGCCTTTCCTGGATGGTCTGGAGGATAATCCCCAGGGAGGCTTTGCTGAACTATGGTGCAGTTTGGCTCTCCTTGACCTTATTGATTCCCTGTGCAACACAACATCCTGCAATGAGTGAATGTCTATAATATAAATATGGTGCCAGGACCTTCGAACCCATGAGGTAATGGTGGGGCAGGTGAATCCCTGCCCGCCCCACCACGAGGTTCGCTGAGTTCCTCGTGGATGGATAACTAGTGAGCTGAAAAGTGTAAGGTTGTGCATGTTCAGCTGTCCCGCCACCCAGCAGGAATCATTCCAACTTTCCTGTCTGCTACCGGACTTAGTCTCACAGAATGGAAAATTCCACCTGGTATCTCTCTGTCTGCCTCACGATTGAAAGACATTGAATGGCCTGATGTTGCTGTATTTGCATGTTACACATGAACTAAACTTACCACAGAAAGTTAAGTCTTGACCATTCCAATCTATGTGCCCTTAATGACATAATAAATGCTGATTATAGCCAATCAACCTCTCTGGTACTGAAATTTAATTATTACAAGTGTGGATCTTATTCCGTCATGTTTTAATCATTGTTGGAGATTTTTTAAATGTCAAATATAAGGTGAAAAATTTTTACTTTGCCTTTCTGTCTCTTTCTCCCTCATTTTCCACTCTTTTTTTCCTTCTTTTTATCTTTCTATACCTGATTTGCCATTGAATTTAACCACTCTAGTTGAAACTTTCTTCTCAGACTTTGCACTGTTAGTTTCACAACCTTTCAACATGATTGGCTAAGGAGATAATCAGTTGCTTGTTGTGCTTATTCAGTTTCCAGGTGGCCTGTTCACCTTGCCGCTACATTATCAACTCAATTTTGAAAGCATAAACGTGCAAAGGTAAGTCTAACAGCAGCAAATGTTGTATATGCCCTAGTCCAGCAGAATTTGGCCTATTGTTTCTCTTCACATCTTTGTTTACCAACTGTATTAAGGGACTTGACAAAGTGTTATACTCAAACATAAGCCTACCTTTTCTTATGGCTGCCCTGTTATGTCATTCTAGCACTCACCATTTTTTCTATTTTTATCCCTCTCCCTGTCAAGTCTCTTTCTGTTATATTCCATTTATGTTCCTATCTGTGCCTCTCACTAGTCTCTCTGTTTTATCTTTCAAACTCTTTTCTGTGCCTCTCACTCTGACTGTTTCCCTGTTTGGCACTACCTCTTTATTCTGTTTCTACACCTCTTTCCTTTGTTATGAAGCAATGCTTTAGAAATCACAATCAAAGATGGCTGCATATTTGCAACACTGGCCATGTGTGACATCCCTGAGGGCTCTACATTCTTCTACATTCCAAAGCTAGTGAAATAGAGACAACCTGTTCGCAAAGCTTCACAAGGAAAAATTATCTTCAAGGAATATGAATGGAGGCTATCTCCTATCCCATTAGCAATGCATCCAGATAATCACCTGGGTACTCAACTGGGTGGAGTTGTAATCACTTGGACAATGGGGCTCTATGAAAGGGATTTGCCCAGATATAATCTAATCATGTAAGGCAGGCAACTGGAATCCACTGGCTATGACCATATTTGGGTCACTGGGTAGATGTAGAGCGGGTCATGTGACAAACCAACAAACCCGTTGTGTGTTTAAGCACCTGTTTTCTCGGCAGACCAGTACGAGCAGGTGAGATGTCGAAGAAGCAAGATCCCCGTGTGGCTCTCTTTCTGTCTCTCCATACAACTATAAATTGAAAACCCTGTCTGTTGTTTTTTGACTCTTCATGTTCTGCAGAGATTTTTTTTTAAAAAATACCTCAGCCCAGCAGCTGCTATTTTCAAAAGAGCAGATAAATCGTCTGTCTACAACTTTAAACTGCCTCGACATCAAATCCAGAAGGACCACCAAGTTTAGCCTGAAGCCAGTCAAGTCACCATTCTTCAAGAGCCATATACCCTTTAACTTTATTGGATTTTAAATTGTTTAATCTATCCTCCCACTTTGAAATCAATTTGTGTGTGTGTGAACTTTGTGTGTGTGTATGTGTGTGAAAGTTGGAATGTTTTTATTATTTTTAGACCATGTTAAGTACAATAAATACTATTCTCTTTTTAAAAACTCAAGGAAACCTGTTTGTTTGTGTCTTTTATACTCACTGCATGTAAACAGTTAAACACTCACTAAGTTGGCAAGCATAACTTTTTTTAAATAACCTGTTGTAGTCAAACAAAGAGTGGGAAAAGAGGGGAGCCATTTGACCCCTCCTCACCTGATCATAACACCTTCTACTCTCTGAAGCACTTGATCTATTCTGCATCCTGACAACAACCAAAATAATAAGCAAATAAACTAATAACTGCAATGAGAGTTGTGGCCATGGATTAGTGTGTGTGTGCTGTGGCTCATCGCCGCAATTGCATTTGTACTGCTTTATTTCATTTTCAGCCTTTAGTAACTTGTATAAAGTGGCATCAGACATTTTTCAGAAAGACTATAAGAACTGGGAAACAGGCTGCAGTATCCCATTGCCAACATTGCCTCTCAGACAGGTGTCCCCATTTTGTTTATCTCTCATACAGTAGCTATGTAGTAGCTGAACTAACCCAAAACTCTATGATATCAGCATGCCACTATTACTGAAAGGAGAAATTTGGCTTTTAAAACATTCTGAAACACATCCATCCCCTTCACCCCTCTGTCTAAGAAAAAAAGAACAAAAGAAAGAGCAAAAGAAAGAAAGAAAGAAAAAATGAAAGAAAGAAATAACTTGCATTTATTTAGCCTCTTTTGTGAACTCTGGACATCCCAAAGAACTTAACAGCCGAAGAAGTACTTTTGAATTGTAATTGCTTCTGTAATGTGGAAAACATGCTAGCCAATTTGCATATAACAAACTCATATTACCAACAATGAAATAAATGACCAGATAATCTGTTTCATGTTTTGAATTGTAAAGGGCTGACTTTTTGCCATGGAAACAGGAAATAGGAGCCAGGTTTATTTTTGGGTCAAAAACCACCTTCTGTTGGGAAACTAATTAGAGTTCAAATTTTCATGGGGGTGAGCCCTTAACTGATAATGGAGCCAGGTTTCCTGTCCACTTAGAGCAAATGGAAGTGGGAATGAAAGTTGGTCAGATGAAGTGTGATACTCACAGCAGCCATCACTGAGGCTGCTGGTTGTCCCAAGGGAGAGATCTTGGTTCGTGCCAAAGTCTTCCACTGCACCAGAGAGAAGTGAAATGTCACAGGGAGGCCAGAGACATGACACCTTGGTCAGGGCAGACCCTCACTTCATTGAGATCTGCCTGGATCTAATGCTGAAGGCCATGAGGGAGAGGAGGGAGGTCTTCCTCCCTATAGGGTAGAAGGAGAAGGCCACCTCTCTGTTCAGTGTCCTCTTCCTCTGCCTCCTCTTCCTCCTCCTCTCTTACCTTCTGTTCCTGCCACATTGAGCTGTCTCCTCACTGTCCTCAAGGTTCACACTTCCCTGGAGAGCCATGTTATGGAGAGTGCAACAGACCACCACAATGACCAAGACCCTTGCAGAAGGGTACTAGAGAGCAACATCCGACCTGTTCAGGCACCGGAACTGCATCTTCAGATGCCCGACGGTCTGCTCAATGGTTGTCCTGTTGACCAGACAGCATTGATTGTATCACCTCTGTGCCCCTGTGTGGGGCTCCTGTAGAGGTCACCTCTTCAGGGGATTTCCCTTGTTCCCTAGGATCCATCCACACACTTTGAAGGTTGGAGTGAAGATCTGAGGCAGCCTGGAATGGTGGAGGATGAAAGAGTCATGGCAGCTGCCAGGAAAGTGAGAGTACACATGTGGAAACTCTTGTTGTGGTCACAAACCAGTTGGCCAATGATAGAGTGGAAGCCCTTCCTGTTGATGATCTTACTGGCTGGTTAATGGGTGCCTCGATGGTCACATGGGTGAAATCGATGATGCCCTGTACCGGGGTGAATCGAATGATATAGACAAAGCTCACTGTCCTCTGTGCCTGCGAGGCTGCGTCTGTCGTTAAATGAATGTGCTGGCCAGCTCTGGCAAAGAGGGCATCAATAACCAGCCAGAGGCAGTGGTATGCAACTGTTATTGAGATGCCAGTAAAGTCAACAGCTGACCCTTGGAATGAGCCAGAAGCGAAGAAGTTCAAAGCCACAGTGACTTAATGGCCACTGGCAGGGCCTATTGACAAATACTGCAAAGTGCCACTCACCACCTCCCAACCCCTCCCACAAGCTTTTTAAAAGTCTTAATTGGCCTAAATTGGAAGGAAAGTGCAATTCTGTCCTGTGCTGCCCTCGCACCGCTCATTATTGCCAGCACTGGGATTGGTGCCTTGAAATCAACACACTACCCAGCACTGGTATTTTCAGGCTCGCCGTCTTTGGGGGTTGAGGGGGCAAGGGCCTGAAAATTCAGCCCATTGTGTCAGATCTTAGCCAAGGCAGGGAAAGAACATAATTTCAGATCACCCAATTCACCTTCGTTCCTGATCACCTGCCTTTTACTAATATATCTCATAACCTAAGCTGTTTTTACATTGTGGGACAGTTGCCATTGACCTTGATGAATTCTGCTTGGTTTAGTTTCCAACAGTAAGTCAACTGTTCAAATGGTCACGCATCAAAGGCCAGTGCACTGGTGTAATATAATTGCCACTAGCTATTGAACATGATGAATTAACCATTTTCTGACAGTCCAAAGGATATGGAGCCTAAATCAATCCTTGAGTCCCTGCCCAATTTACCGACATTTGCATCTTCGTTGTAGTATAAGGGTCTGGCATAGAAATGATTAAAGTGGGACTGGGTACAGTAACGCCATATTGTGATGTAAAGAAACAAATGACCCGGGTCTAGAAGGCAGTCTTGTCCTGTCAGACAGATGTGTAGGGGCAAGCATGGAGACAGCTCCTAGCTTAGACCTTATATTGTTTATGTGTATGTGGTCACTAGACTTAATAAACACATACTGTTAAACTTTATAAGACTCAGAACCTCTTCATGAGAACTACCAAACTGCACACATCTTACAATATGGTGGCAGCTATCAGAAAAACCCAGAAACCCACAGAAGCTGGAGCAGAAAGTTAAAAGCTGGAAGATTAAAAGAGCAGCATTTGACCTGACAAAAAGTACCAGAGCAAAGGCAGAGAAGAAGATTGCCAGGTAAAAGATCCACAGCGGGATTTGAAGGAGGAGGCAGGAATAAAACTCCACACTGTAGCATAAGGCTCCACTGAATCCTGTTTAAGTCCAGCTTCAATGCCCAGAGAGTACAGAGTCAGAAGATCTATACATTCTTTTAAGTCAGCAGCAGTCAGAATTGCAATTTTAAAATGCACTGCGAACAGCACAAGTCTTGAGTCAGCGGTAGAACACATAGTGGTTGCGCTTGCTCTGATTGAAAAAAATTTAAATTAAAGGAAATTGGTATTTTCAATGCCAGCCAAAGCTATGAATCGACAGTTTCAAGACCTCAGAACCCTCAAATAGTACGGGGAAGAGCCAGAAAGGTCAATCCAGGGAGTCATTGCTAAAAATTTAAAACACAGAAATTGCAAATGCTATTACTGCGTGAGTCTGCCAAAACAGACAAGTGCGGGAAACCTCGTTGAGAGGAAGTGTACTGCAGTGCCATTTGGATTTCCTTACAGTATTTAAAGCTATACATATTTTTAATTTTAAATGACCATCGATCAAAATTCGACTTACCAGGTCAGCTTGGACTCATCCAAGGCGAGATCAGTCACAAAATTGGGGATATTGGAAAAAGAGATTCCTTAGAAACATGATTGCTTCAGGACTAGACAAAAAGACAGAAGTTGAACAGGTTAACACACTGCTTCATCCGGTAGGTCCAATAGCTGATGAAATAATAGCTAGACAAGGACCTGAATTTTTCCTTCATCGGGCACGCGTCATCGGCGGGCCTGGAAGTGGACATGAAATGCGCTTCCGCCTGTGATCAGCCCCCGACCATGATCCTATACTGGCTGGCCAATTAACAGCCAGTCAGCGTGAAACGCGCGCAGAGAAAGGCTCAGCACTGCCATTGGGGGTGGGAAGAGGGCAGGCGCCAATGTTACCACGGATGCTGGTGAGTGGTTCCATTGAGTTCCCTGAAGGTAGACAGATGCCTCAGAGAGCTGCAGACCTCCAAATAATAAAAGCAAGCCCAAAAACACTACAAAAAAATATCCAACCAACACAATCAAGCACCTGAAAGCAGACCTTATAAAAAAAGTCCTCAGATATTTTGTTTTATTTTAAATCCAAGATTTCATCCCACCCTTGGATGAGGTTTCATCAAAAATATAAAGCCCGCCTGGCCAATTGGCCCATCTGCCAACTGTAAGGTTGGACGGGACACAAAAAATCGCTGACAATTGGGCTGTTAATGGGCTTAATTGCCTGCTTAATTGTTGACGGATGCTCTTCCGACTTTTGTGCACGCTTACTGAGTGAAATATAACGCAAGTGCATGATTTCATGCCCATTTGGGCCGGGCGTGTGCCCAGCCTTGGGGCATAAAATTCTGGCCAAGGAATCAATGAAAACTCAGAAACATTTGTCAAAGTTTTAAAATTATTTGACATATATTTTAATCTGAGCAGTAACAAGATCCTTGAAAGAGCAAAGTTTAACAAACCTGTCCTACAGCTGGGAGAACCTGTTAACTCCTTCATTGATGAGCTGTACAGAATGACTAAAGCTATGACTATGGTGACCTGAAATTGTTGTCAGAGTGGCAGACGATGCACTCTCAGACATGCTTCAAGCTAAGGAAGATTTGACCCTTGAAAAGGCCATTCAAATTGTCAGGCAGTCCGAAATCTGCTTACAGCACAGCTCCGTCTTAAGGGGCAAAAGCAGGCCAGGCCACTGTCCAGCTCGTAAAACAGCCAGGGAGCGGAGACACTCCAGGCAAAGGGAAGCAATACCCTACCCAACAACTAGAGGGCAGGCGACTATGCCAGCACTGTGGAACCAAGTGACTCCACAGGCGTGAACAGTGTCCAGAAGCCCCATCACAGTGTTTCAATTGCAACCGCATATGACACTTTGGAAAGCTATGCAAAGCTAACATAACCAGACACACAGATGATCCCAAGACGATTCACAAGGTTGAGATACCACATCAAGAGGAAATACAACCATGCTTCTTGGGTGAGGTCAAAGCTCCTGGATTTTCGTTCTGGAATGCAGACATCTCGGCTAATGGCCATCTCATAAACTTTAAATTGGACACAGGAGCTAGTGTTGTGGTCCTCTCGGACAAGGAACACTGGCTAGTGACCCAATAGCTGATGCCACCCACAACTCAGCTGTATGGAGCAGGTGGCATCAAACTCTCTGTGAAAGGTACTCTGCAGGCTACACTCCGGTACAAAGAAAAAGAATATGAGAGACCCTGTTCATCGTCCACAACCAAGGATGTTCCCTTTTAAGCCGAAAAACCTGTGGCGGCCTCAACCTCATACAGAAAATTGACGAGGTCAACCAGCAAGGGCCTGGTTCCAAACTTGAAAAGGAGTTCCCAAAACTCTTCACCAGATTTGGGCGACTGAAGACCACATAAAGGATTGCACTGAGGGAGGGTGCTAAGCCCATGTGCCTGCTCATATCATGGAGAATACCCCATCCACACATGAAGCAAGTGCAATAATAGTTGGATGTCATCTCCCCCATCACTCAGCCAACCGAATTGTGTTTTGGGATGGGCCCATTCCCAAAACCAAACAGGTTCGTTTCTGCATTGACTTGACACAGCTCAATAAAACCGTGGTGAGGGAAGTCTACCTAATGTCCTTGGTGGACGACAGCTTGACCAAACTTTCTAAAAGCAGTGTTTTTGAAGCTTGACGCTAGCAGTGGCTTTTGGCAACTTCCACTAGACGAAACTACAGATTTTTGACCCCCTTCAGCTCTCCCTTTGGCAGATTCTGCATCAACTGCTTACCGTTTGGAATCACCCCCACACCGGAAATCTTTCAACGCACGATATCAGCCATTTTGCAAGGCCTCGAGGGTGTCATCTGCCATATGGACAATGTTTTGGTTCGTGGCACGACAGTGGAAGAACATGACAAAAGGCTCACAGCAGTCCTAGAACACTTGCAGGAAGCAGGGCTGACATTGAATGTGAAATGTGAATTCTCCAAGACCTCTATTCGGTTCTTAGGACACATCATCATCAACAAAGGCATCATGGCAGACCCACAGAAAACAAAAGCTATCAGCGAGTTCCCAAACGCATCCTCGATTCTGGATCTCCAGAGATTCCTGCATATGGTGAACCATTTGGCAAAATTTTTACCCAATCTGGCACAGGTCACAGACTCCCTACTGCATTATCTCAACAAAGACCAAGCATGATGCTTGGACATGCACCAAGAATAAGCATTTGGTTGCATCAAAGCCATTCTGCTCTCAACTGATATCCTGGCCCACTATGACCCATCCCTGTCCACCATCATAGCAATGGATGCTTCATCCAGAGGCCTGGGAGCAGTCTTATTTCAGGAACATCTGGATTGATATTGCCAGTCAGTGTTTTACACATCGGGAGGACTGTCAGACCAGAGACATGATACACTATGATCGAGAAAGAAGTTCTTGCAGTTACATGGGCATGCAAGAAGTTTCCGGAGTACATTATTGGCTGAATTGTCACCATTGAAACAGACCATAAGCCACTGGTCTCACTGCTAGATGAGAAAGAGCTGACAGAGATGCCCGCCAGAATCTAGAGATTCCATTTACGCCTCATAAGGTTAGCATATGAGACAGTATACTTCGAGGGGAAAAAAAACACTTTCCAGAGTCACACTGGACCTTCCAGTGAAACATAATGTCAATCTGATCGAGGAGCTCGAATCACACTCCTAATTGGTGAGGAGACACCTGCCGGCTACCACAGGAAAACTCCAGCAAATCCACCAGGAACAAATGCGAGATGAGGAGTCTGCCTGCATCCGCCATTACTGTCAACAAGGATGGCCACACAGCAGAAAACAAGCAGTAGTACCATGAAGACTTAGTCTGAACAGCAGAAGCACTTAACCATCATTGTTGGTCTGCTGGTGTACAACGAGCAGCTGGTCATTCCAGCTTCCATTCAGCTGGGGATCCTCCAAAAAATACACCACAGACACCTGGGCATTACCAAATGCAGGGCACTGGCCCAGTCCGCAGTGTGGTGGCCAGGCATTTCAAGGGCAACTGAGGACGTGATAGCAAACTGCCAGGTGTGTGCGCTACTCAAGGGGGACCAGAGGGAGCCCCTTATCCCCACACAGTTCTCAACCAGGCCATGGGAGTGGTTGGGCATTGATTTATTCGTCTTCAATAGCAGATCCTTCCTCATTGTGATGGACTGCTTCTCCCAAAGGATTGAGGTGAAGCAATTGTACAAAACAACCACAGAGGCAGTGGTGAAAATACTGAGGGAGATGTTTACAAGCCATGGTATCCGGACCAGACAATGTCAGAAAACGGTCCATAATTTGCACACAAATACCTCATCCAATTTGCCTTCACTTCCAGCTTCCGGCATTGTACTAGCTCCCCAAGATACCCACAGTCAAACGGTGAGGCAGAAAGAGGGGTCCACACCATAAAAGTTCTCCTGAGGAAAAACGACAACTTCCCAAAAGCACTGTAACCTACAGGTCCACCCCACTACAGGGCAGCTTAGCCCAATCTGAACTCCTGATGGGCATAAAACTCCACACACAATTCCCAGACCTGCTAAAGAAACTAATACCAGAGTTGGCAGACAAAGAGTACCAAAACATCTAGGACAGAGAGCAGTCCTACAGGGCTTGTAGTCTTCCGCCTACAAAAAAAGGTGCCACATTTATATAAAGACAACAGATTAAAGACCTCGATAGAGAGGATGTTATTATCTGGAGAGATGATGACTAGCCACAGTCATACCTTGTCAGTACTCCAGAAGGTACAGTTAGGAGGAATGGGGGAGCCTTCTCCTCATCCCTCGAGGTGATCCTCCCACTATACATTAGAGAGAAATTAAAGAAGGTGACCAAATGCCAGAATGACCACATCCATAACAACCTCCTATTCATCAAGGTTTGCCCTGCAACAGAGCCTACTACTTCTCCAACTTTTATAAAGACAAGATCTGAAAGAATTATAAAGCCTCCAGATTGTCTGAATCTGTAAACACAGAGACTTGGTGGGTGTGGCGGGGAGAAGGGGTGGTAGAAGAAATGTAAATATGTTTGGTAAACAGGAATACATTGTAAATATGTTGGATAAAGACTTGGGGGGAGGTGTAGCATAAGGGTCTGGCATAGCAATGTGGGACTGAGTAGAGTACCGCCCACACTGTGATGTAAAGGAACACGACCCAAGTCTAGAGGGCAATCTTGTACTGGACAGAGACATGTGTAGAGGCCATGGAGACAGCTCCTAGTTTAGACCTTTTACTGTATATATTTATATAGTTGCTAGTAATTAATAAACACTTACTGTTAAACCAAATAAGACTCAGAACTTCTTCATGAGTCCTACCAAATGACATACAACATCTTACAATATTTGTCTGATGACATTTTGCTCCATTATAGCTGCACCACCAGACCGTTGTGATATAAAAGAGGAATTTTGCTGCAAGTAAGGGAGTTCAGTCTGCTGGCTTGGTCTCTGTACCATTGGGTCTTTATTTGGAAAGCTGTTATTCGGAGCCGTTCCGGCTGTATTAAGCAGACAGGTTTCATTGTCTCTGAGAGAAGGTCTGAGCTAAAAGTAGCAGGTGCAAGGGAAGATTTTGTAGGGGGTGGGGGTTGGGTGTTAGTGGCGCAGGTAGTGGGGGACAGATTCCAGGAAATTATAGTCACAGTTTGCAAGCAGTTTTCCCCTCAGGGTAGGTAAGACCTTGTACAGTGCACCAAGGCTAGAATTAATGAGCCTTCCTCTGGATTTCTGGGCTGTTATTGGTAATTCACAACACTGTAGAAATTTTCATATGATTCAGGGGACAAGGGTTACTTCATCCATCACTAGCTAAAATGTTATATTATAGTTTCTGATCTGGCCTGAGGTGAATTTACTTTTCTTCTGGACAGATATAAGGCCTGCAACTTGGAACCAAGGCCTGAATTTTTTGATTCACTTAAGATTCAGGTGAGAGCCTTTGCTTTTTTTCATTCAGTCGGTCTTTTACCTTTGAATCCTTCTTTCTCATACAACAGACATTCCTCTGAAAGTTTCTGGAAACTGAACAAAAGAGCGAGTGAATAGATTTTCATCTGCATCTGTAGAAGATAGGCCTGTAGAAGTGCAACAACTTATCTTTATAAAGCACCTTTAACAGAAAAATGTCCAAATGTGCCTCCCAAGAGCATTCTCAAACATATTTGACACAAAGCCACTTAATAGACAGAATGTTCCCTTTGTTGGGCAGGCTTGGCGGGTGCAGGTGAAACGGTTGGGAAGCCGACCACCGCCTGCGATCGGGGCCAGACCGCGATTTCATGCTGGTGGGCCAATTAAAGACCGCCCAGCGCAAAACATGAGCAGCAGCACCCAGCGCTGCCTGTGTGGGCAGGGGAGGAGGGCAAGCGGGGCGAGCAGGGAACTTCGCACTTGCGTACTTGGAGTGACTTGGAGGGGAACTTCCAGGTGGCAGTGTTCCCATCTATCTGCTGCCCTTGTCCTTCTAGGTGGTAGTGGTCGTGGGTTTGGAAGTTCTTAGAGTGTGAGTGGCAAATGTCATGGAGGCAGCATCTGGGTAAGGGGGTGAGCCCTGGCTGCTTGTAATGAGTGTATTGCAGCCCCAGGGTCATGAATCGGATGAGCCCTGCAAGGTTTTCCTCAGGTAGGGGTGGCAAGGCTGCAATGGCAATGCAGGTACAGGGTGGACTAATCAATGCTCCTCTCTCCTTTCAGGAGAAGACAGCACACAATAATGCGGACTGGTGGAGGGCAGCCCCACCTTCTGATCCTCACCAGATTCGGGCAGGAAGCAATGGAGCTGGAGATGCACCATGCGCCTAGGTCAACCGGCCACGGTGAGGCTGGGGTGCCACTGGGAGATAAGAGTGCAGTGCACTGAGGTCACAGTGTCTGTCATTGCAAATGCTTCCATGATATTCGCCACTCACCGTTGACTGTATATTGATTTCAGCCTCCAACATGGGATCCCCATTGATAATGGAAAGACGAGGGCATCCTGATCCGGGTGCCAGGCATGCACATTAACAGTGCAACTACTTCAACTAATCAAATGTCCTTATTTTTCCTTTCAGGCTCACCAGAGCACGCCCAGTCTCAGGAGCCTGAGGGACCGCCGCTCACCCCTGAGGGCACAGATGATATGAACGCACCAGCTTCACACCCTCTCAGCTAGGCACCCACCAGCACAAATACCAGCATCTGGGTGGGAATAAGATCGTCGACTAGTATCTGGGTGCACAGCGGTGAGGGCATTTCACACTCAGTTGAGGTGCAGGCGGAGGCAGAGAGTGCCCAGGATGCCGGCAGTCGGAGAACTGCTGGGGACCAGGAACATGCTCAGTCGGTGGCTGATGATGGGCCTCTGGTGTCGTCCCTGAGGCAGCAGATGCTGGAGGTCCAGCAGGGTGTGCGGGAGGAGCTGGCAGAGGTACATGAGAGAATGCGTGCCCTGGTCTCCGTGCTGGAGGAGTCCATGTGGAGCATGAGCAATGCAATGACCCTCATGGCCGAGCGCACTGCCTCCTCCATGGAGCAGGTGCGACTCTCATGGAGAGGCTTCTTCAGGAGATCAAACAAGGTTTTCTGGGGATGCACTCAGACCTGCAAACCCTCACACCAGCAGTGACCTCAGGTGGTCACTGTCAGTGTGGAAGATGGATTGGGCATCCAGTATCCCAAGCAGGTGACCATCCATCAATGGTGAGCTGGAGGGTCCAAAGCAACCTGACGTTGGCGCACAAGCTGCTTGTCGTCTCTGCGGGCTCTTCTCAGGGCGCCTTGGATGAGGGCAGAAGCTCCTCTGCCCCTCTGCCAGTGACCACGGCATCCAATGAGGCTGCAGCGACTGGGGAGATGCCAGCCGTGCCACTGGCCGCTGCCTCCCAGGTGGGGCCAGCACAGGCTCCACGGGCCAGAGGACGCCCGCCAAGATCATCAAGGCCGACAGAGCAACAGAGTGAGCAGGCTGTCTCCAATGCTGGTGCCAGCAAGGGGGGAGCACCTAGACGTAGCACCCACAACCATAAACGTAAAGCACCTTAGGCACAACACAGGGTTATCACTAGTGGTTTTCTTTTGCCCCACTTTTAAGTTACTGTTAAGTTGGTGTGATGTTGAACACCTTTTCAATTAGTTTGATTTCTTTATGCCAAACTGCAAAGCATTAAATGTGTTGGTTCTCAACAAGCTTCTGGGTGCTTCATTCATTCGCCAGGTGAAGGCGAACCCATGATAATATGAGTGACTTGTTTGTCATTGAACTTTATTGAAATGGCACATAGTTCATGTTGTTGATCAAGCAAATGTTGCTAACAAAACCAAAAATACCTGGAAAAACTCAGCAGGTCTGACAGCATCTGCAGAGAGGAATACAGTTAACGTTTCGAGTCCGTATGACTCTTCACCAGAGTCATACGGACTTGAAACGTTAACTGTATTCCTCTCCGCAGATGCTGTCAGACCTGCTAAGTTTTTCCAGGTATTTTTGTTTTTGTTTCAAATTTCCAGCATCCGCAGTTTTTTGCTTTTACCTAAGCAAATGTTGCTCTCAGGTATCAAGTATGGAGCCTGCAGCCCTGGCATGTGGTGGTGGTTCATCTTTGGTAGGCTAGCTGAAGGAGCATTAGATCAAAGTCTCCCGGGTGTCCCTGCCTCCCTGGAGGTTGCTCTGGTCAGCGTCTATCCCCTCAGCTTCCTCCTGACCATGCTCGTCCTCGGACTCACTACTGGACTCGTCGTCTGCTGCCAGAGCAGCTGTGTCAACATCTTCCTCCTCCACTGCATCCCCCCTTTCCAGCGCCAGATTGTGGAGAGCACAGCATGCAACCACTATCAGTGACACACGATCTGGGGGGTATTGCAGTGCACCGCCTGAACGGTCCACGCATCGGAAGCGCATCTTGAGAAGACCGATGGTTCTCTCTACCCTGCCCTTGTGGAGGCATGGCTCCTATTGTACAGCTGCTTGGCCTCTGTTCTTGGATGGCAGAGAGGTGTCATAAGCCACCTTTTGAGGGGATAGCCCTTGTCACCCAGCAGCCATTCATCCAGCCAGGCTGGAGCAGTGAAGAGCCTCGGCACCTGGGAGTGTCTCAGGATTTAAGCATCATGGGCGCTGCCTGGGTACCTTGCATAGACTTGCAGAATCTGCATCCTATGGTCACACACTATTGCACGTTCATGGCGTGGAATCCCTTCCTGTTGACTAAGGTTCCCAGCTCACCCGCTGGCACCTTAATGGCCACATGTGTGCGGTCGATTGCACCCTGGATGCGGGGGAACCCAGCAATTGTGGGAAAGCCTCTGGCTCGCTCTGCCTGGCTGGCCTCGTCTGTGTGGTAGTGAATGAAAGTCAATGCACGCCTGAACAGAGCGTCTGTCACCAGCTTGACACAACTGTGGGCAGCTGATTGGCAGACACCACAAAGATCACCCACCGACCCTTGGAAAGAGCCGGAGGCATAGAAGTTGAGGGCCACCGTGACCTTCAGTGCCACTGGCATGGGGCGTCCACCTACACAGTTGGAGCTGACCTCAGGACCGATCATCTGTCAGATGGAGGTCACTGTCTCCCTTGAGAGACGGAACCTCCTTCGGCGTTGCACCTCAGACATATTGAGGTAGCTGCACCGTTGCCTGTAAACCCTGGCAGCAGGATAGTGGCGTCTTCTGCGGCCCCTTCCCCCTTGGACTTCCTTTTGGCCCTGCGCCCCTTGTGCCTGTCCTCCCACAGGTGGCTCCCCCGGAGGCTGAATATGAGCTCCTGGCCTCCTCCTCCTTCTGGCCCTCTCTTCCTCGTGCCTCCAGCGGAGACCACAATCCCCAACCCAGGGTAAGGGAAGACTGTCTGATGCCTGGAAGGCCCCATGTGTTATGACTCCTCCAGAAGTCCTGAACTGAAGCCTGTTATTTCTGTCAAAGCAGAAATGCAGTTGTCCTGTTCACACAAGCAAGTAGCAGTAAGTAATAAACTAAAGTTCAAACAACTCGCCCCTCTAATCCTGCCCGTAGATGAGGTTTTTAAAAATGTGGACTACCCACCTGCTCGTTGTGCCTATGCAACACCCTGAAAATCGCACGGGCTGTGCAAAATCGATGTCAATTGCTGCCTCAAGGGCCTTAACTGGCCTGTTAATTAATGGTGGGCGCGTGTCCGAACTCATAGCGTGCCCACCTTCCGAAATATCGCGATGGCGCGCGGTGATGTTGGGGTGCACGCCTGACGTCATCGTGCGTCATTTTATGCACATGCATGTCGGGCCCGCCTCCACACACCAACTGTGAAATTCTACCCATAAAGATTTTTAAAATGTTATAAAACATATCCCCTCATGTGACTCTGGCACATGAACAGGGACATGTTGTAAATGAAATGTAAAATGTTTTATTTTATTTTTATTTGCTGTTGGAAACCTCATCCCGTCCGTGGATGAGGTTTCCTACCACTTGGCCTTTTCACCCATCTGCGAACCAGGGCAGCGAAAAATTTAAGTTAATTATCTTCTTAATGGCCTTAATAGGCCTTTTAATTGTCGGCAAGCGCCCTGCCAATTCCCACGCGCGCTCACCGACTGAAATATCGCATGATTGCGCATTGACATTGGGGCCTGACGTCAACACGTGTCATTTTACACTCGAGCAGGTCGGGTGCGCACCCACCCACCGAGGTAAAAATTCTGCCCAAGGTGATATAGGACAGGTGACCAAAAACTTGGTCAAAGAGATAGATTTAAAGTTGTGTCTCAAAGGAGGAAAGAGAGGTAGAAAAGTTTAGGAAGAGTTGAGCATAGCCAATGATTATGCAGTGAAAATCAAGGATGTGCAAGAGACCAGGACTAATGGAATGCAGAGATCTCAGAAGGTTGTAGGGCTGGAAGAGGTTACAGAGATAGGGAGGGATAAACCCATGGAGAGATTTGTAAACAAGGGTGAGAATTTTAAAATTAAGGCATTGCTGGACTAGGAGCCAATGTATGTCAATCAGTACCTAGGTGCTGGATGAACAGGACTTGGTGTGAGTTAGGATACAGGCAACAGAGTTTTGGATCAGCTCAAGTTTACGGATAGCTGACCAGAGGGCTAAAGAATAATCAAGTCTAAAAATAACAAAGTCATTAATGAAGATTTCAAAAGCAAATCAGCTGAGGCAGGAGTGGAGACAGGCAATGTTATTGAAGTAGAAGTAGGTGACCTTGGTGATGAAGAGGATATCTGGTTGGAAGCTCAGCTCAGGGTCAAATGCCTTTGCCTAACAAAAACCTACCAATCTTAGATTTGCAGACTGCTGTTAGATGTGATTCCGTGATTTGGCAGCACTTGCTGAACAAATTCTGAGTGTGCTAATAACCACACTAACGACCAATTTAAGGTAGTTAGTCGAGCTCTTCGCATGAAGCATTTACCCTTATTAGAAGCAACATACATAGGCATCCGTTCTGTGCAAACAAAAGGAATATCGTCAAGCCTTGCGCCTTTTTTACCTGGAAGCATGGAGAGCCTATCTTTCCCTTTGCTTTCTCTATGGCAACACCTTGGCCAATCAGAATTGACTAGCCAATCAATTAACACCCCCTTTCTCCTGTTGTATAAATTGTCGTGATCGTTTGAAATTTGGCATTCTTGTGTTGGTCCTGATGATTACAAGATGAAAAACTTAGGCAACATTTCTCTATTTTCAGCAACAAAAAAAAATTCAAAAAATATAAAAGCATGAGAGTATAAGAAGACATCAATCTAATATAAATTATTGTTTGCAATGTTAGCATATGAATATATTAAAATCTCAACATGAAATTTCTTGGTCTCCTATTTTAATTCAGGTTTTAGCCCATCTGAAATAAAAGGTTTTAGCAGTTCTCATAAAATAACAGAAAATACAAAACAGTGGAAGTTATGTTATAGTTATATAAAGCTCTGGTTTGACCCCATTTAGAGTAATGTGTTCAGTTCTGGGCACCACACCTCAGGAAAGATATATTGGAAAGGATAGCACAGAGTCAGCAGAATGATACCAGAGCTCAAAGGGTTAAATTAAGAGGACAGGTTGCACAGGCGAGGTTTGTGTTCCATGGAACATAGAAGATTAAGGGGTCATCTAATAGCAGTGTTTAAAACGAGTAAAGGAGTTGACGGGATAAATAAAGAGAAACAATTCCCTTTGCTGGGGAGAGTACATTGATTTCATCAGAATCAATCTCCTCATCACCCTGCTCAGAGCTGAGTTCCCAATAGTTCTGTCCCAGCATTAGGGCATAACTTTAAAATTAGAGCTAGGCCATTCAAGGCTGATGTCAGGAAGCACTTCTTCACACAAACAATAATTAGATTTCCAGCGTCCGCAGTACTTTGCTTTTATTATAATGGAAATATGGAACTTACTTTCTCCAAAAAAGACGTTTAGGCTAGGACTCAGTTGAAAATGTCATAAGTAAGATTGATAGATTTGTGTTAGGCAAGAGGTTTAAGGATTATGGAGCCATGACACATAAATGGAGTCATGATCTAATTGAATGTCAGACCAAGGTTAAGGAGTTCACTGGCATCCTGCTGTCCTTATGTCCCTAGAAAAGAAGCATGGCATGTTAACATTAATATTACACAAGGTTGCAGAATCCTTGGAGTGAGTAATATAGTGTCCAATGTTGTACCCTTCTGCAGACACTCATTTATGTTGGGATGTGGTTCCATGTTTATCAACCATACTAAGCTGGTTTGCCCAATTGGCTATTCCTCACATGTCTAACTTAGTCAGTCAACAAGTTCTTCTAACTGAGGACATCACCATGCAGTCTGATGGAAAGCACCTCCCACACCCACAACTTCCATCACCTAGAAGGACAAAGGTTGCAGATGCATAGGAACACCTGCATTTCCATGGCACACATCATCCCAACCAAGACATCCCAGTTCATTCACTGTCAACTGGTGAAGATCCTGGAACTCCCTACCAAACAACACTGTGGTAGTGCCTGCACCAAATGGACTGCAATGAGAAAAAGGCTCACTGCCACCTTTTCAGGGCAATTAAGCATGGGCCATAAATGTCAGCCTTAGCAGCAATGCCCACATTCCCAAAAAAGTTACATCCAACAGTCAAACATGTACACTTCACAGAAGAGATGAGTGGATGGAGATCAGGAGTGGGACTTTTGGACAACTTTACACTTTCCTAGCCCAGGAGAGCTGAAACCAACTGCTACACCCTATCAGTGTCCTGGTCAAGACCAACTAACTGAACAGAGACAAGGATATTCCTAGTCCAAATGCTCAGTACAATACCAGGCAGCCAATGAGTCATTACATTAGCTAGTGGAGTATAATTTAAAGAGTCAGGTCAAGGTCATTCATTGCTAACAATGCAGGCAGAAGTTGGGACCGCCATGTGTGGATGTGAAAATAGCTGGGAGACCATTGATTATGTGCAGACTGGGAAAGTTGCACATAATTTTTGATCAGGAATTTTTCAAGCAAAAGATTGTTAAAATATGAAACGTTTTGTCACAGAGGGCTGCTGAAGCCCTGGGTGCTCCTTTGTTCAAAGGTACTTCCTGCCTGATTGAGGGGCCCAGCCTCGGGAAAGGGGTGGACCACTGAGAGCCACTCCATGCCCTTGCTGCCGTCCCCTCCTCCCGTGACTTTCACCCTGAAACTCTGTTCCTGCCATCACTCGCCTGTGCCTGGGTCCCTCATCAATCCGAGACCTCGGGTGGGTGTGGTACCAGCAGCAGCCAACTCCTCCCCAGTGGCTCTGCTGAGTACAGAAGAGTTACCATCCTCTCACTGACCAGCAACTCTCAGTGAGTGGGACTTCAGTCTCTGGGGTCCTAGATCCTAGGAGAAGGCCTGCTGCTGACCTGTTAAGTGCCTGAATAGCACAAGATGTGGTGGGCCTTCCCTAAAAGAGGAAAAGCATGGGTCTTGCTGACTCTCCTGCTGGGGCCAAGATCCCTGTCACCTCCACAAGATTCTGCCCTATATAATTTAGCCATAGGGAATAATTGCCTGAAGGTCAGCTGTCCTAACTGTGACTTCTGCCTTGTGCTAGTATCTTATAAGATTATAGTAATGAAACAGCCTCAAATGAGGGAGGATTAAATTGGGAAGGGGCATTTGTCTGATTCCATCCGAATATGATCATATAAACCATTCGCAATGGTGAGGGCTCCTGGATCTTGCATCCTGTAATGAGCAGGTAACTTTTGCTTTCTGAATGGGTTCAGGCAGGTTGCACTCAAAATATCTGGCTTCAACAGCCAGTTGAGATTCCAACAGCTGGTCAGTAGGTGGCTTTCTCAACATTGACTCAGAAGACCAAGGGTTCAATTTCCGGATAGTAGAGCATAAAATTCTACACTAAGGGTCCCAGTGCACTAACGTGGAATTTAGTGCTGTCTTTCAGACAAGAATTTAAACCAAGGTCCTTTCTGCCTCAACTGCATGTAAAAGAACTACATGGCACTATTTTAAAAAGAGCAGGGTAGTTGCCCCCAGTGTCCTGACCAATATTAAATCCTCAATCAACATAATTAAAACAGATTATCGGGTCATTATCCCATTGCTGTTTGTGGCACTTTGCTGTGTGTAAATTGGCCTCCATGGCTGAATTTTACAGGGGCCTGGGGGTGGGGGTGGGGGTGGGGGGGGTGGTGGTGGGAGTGGGGGACACATTTCACCCATCCCCTCCATTACAACAGTCAGTTCCAAGCTCACGCCTTAAAAGGAGGTTACCACAGTGGTAAAATGCTGCTAGCGGCCTAAACGGGCAGATGGAACTTCCAACCCTTAGGTGGAGGAAGTTCTGACCTTGAGAGCTGCTGGCCAATCTGATTGTTTTGCAGCTCTAGCAGTCACAGCAGTGCCAGAACTCAGCAGTGGGCACTGATTGGACAGCAGTGTCCCGAGGAAGAAGAGCAATGAACTAAGGTAAGTCCGGGGCTTTTAGGGTGGGAAGGGACCAGGCACCCTAGAGGGGGTGGCGAGCACGAGGGGTGTGGGGCACGGGTTTTGGAGGTCAGGCGGGAAGGCACAAAGTCAGGTATCAACTTGGGGGGGTGTCCCCAATGTGCAAAGGGCACTCCCCAAAAGATGCACCCCACTTTCCTTCCCACCTTTTCACCCCAGATGGCGGTGAAAAAGACTCTCCACTCTTGCCTGCTTGCCCATGTCAACTGTATTATAGCGTGGACAGTGTAATTTCAGGGTCAGTTGCCTTGTTAACAGGCTCAATTACCCATTAATGATTTTTTTTTTCAAAATGGCAGATGGGGTTCTGATTTTGGCCTCCGCCTGCCTACCATTTTATGGGGACTGCATTGGGGCTCGGTGGGAAGGTGGTGGGCTAGCCACCTGTCATATTTTATGAAAACACGCCTGGGGGTGAGGAGGGGGTCGTAAAATACAGCCCCATGTTTTCTATGTTGCAAAGTGATACATTCCAAATGTAATTAATTGTCTATAAAGCACTTGGGGACATACTGAAGTGGTGAAAAGTCGTGTATAAACAAAGGTTCTTCCTTTCTGTTTTTACCCTTTTGTCAAGTTACTTTATTGCAAAAATATAGCAATGTCAAAAATTCTGGAAACAGCTCGTAACTATAAAATCCAGGCACAATTCTGTTGTTGAGATAAAAAATTTATAGAATCAGTGAATAGCCAGGATTGGGTTACAGGCTGGAATCTAATTGAGGGGTTCAGGTGATTTACATATAGAATAACATATCTTTGGGGGTGATTTACAGGCTGGATCTAAATGGGGGTTTGGGTGGCTTATTTTTAGGATAACGGGTACTCAGGGGTGAGTTACAAGCTGAAATATAATCACGGGGTTTGGATGGTTTACAGAAAAATGAATAACTGGGAGTGATTTACAGCTTTGAATTTAGTAGTGACAAGACCGGATTTCTGTATTCTTTGGATATCTTTGTTAGGATTGATCTGATTTAAACATGGCTTCAGCTAGCTGTATCTATAAAGGAATGGCTTACAAGGTGATATGAAGCAATCAACACAATCCGCCTATGCATGAGAGTCAGTGAGTCTTCTATGTTTGTGCTTCTGCCCGTAGTCAGAAATAAATTAGGTGAAGCATTGTCAGGAAATGAGGACAGATTCCTTGAATTGACTATACTCAGATTATCAGGATGGGTGAAGAATATGTTCTAGAAAAAGACATTTTATCCATATGTGAAGTGATTCTATTCTTAATTTTTGCACTTAATTTTCTTGCTGTGTTTTCTAGAAGTGTCAGGCTTATATAGAAAAACAGATACCCAGGAGGACTAACAGGCTAGAATCTAATCAAGGATAGGGTTCAGTTCATTTGTATATAGAAAAATGGATACCCTAGAGGAGATTCAGGCAGGGAGGGGGTTTGGAGCTGTTTATACACAGAATAACAATGATGAGGTGCAGATTGGAATTTAATCAAGGGGATTAAATGCTTTATGTATAGAATTAAAGATTGCTTTATGAAGGGGTTGAAAGTGAGCCTGGATGGTTGGTTAAAATGATTATACTCGTTAAATTTAGAGTCTTTTCTTGGCTGCAGTTTATGTGACAAAGAAATAGAAAATTTCAAATTGGAGGGAGTAATCTACACTGACTGCTTGGAGTCGTAAATTTGTGTGTGTCTTTGCAACGTGTTCTCTGGTTTACCAGATCTCATAAAGGGACTGAAGTCAGCTGAGAGAGATTGACTTGTTCAAACCCCTCCCTGTTATTTATAATTGGCCAGAGCTAGGGGAGGGGTTGCTGTTGTACACATCAGCTGTTTGAAAATGAATAGAGTTCATTTTATTCCATTGTTGCTGGTTTCATCCAGATAACAGTGGAAATCTCAGGGGAACTTATCCAGCATAGAGGGAAGAAATTTGTTCAGACGTCATCTCAGGATACTAGTAAGAATTAATTCCAAATGGAAAATGCATTGTCAGAAGTTTTTGGTGAAAAGATAGTGAGAAAAGGTGCTGGAGTTGGGCATCGCACGGCATATGCCACTTCTTAGACTTTCTCCTGCCCTTTCAGCTCAAAACTCCTTTGTACCATAACTTGTGGGAATGCGAGCTGATAATGGTGCAACGAGGGCAATGGGACACCTGCAGCTGGGTTTTCATAGTGCAACGGAGACAGTCCACAGGCAGACAGGCCCAGAATTTCCCACTGCCAGCTGGACTGCTGGCTTGCCAGCACTGTTCAGCCCCAGGGCCATTTTTGAAAAAGCCGGGATGGATACAGAACGATTACCCAACCACAAGTGGCAGGTTGCCAATAAAGGTAATCGGCTCCACTCCTGCATCAAATGGAATTTTCCAGTTGGCAGGCGGGCCCCTTGGGATGGCCGAAACACAGAAACTGAGAGGAGGCAGCCTCTTGGCAGCAGACTGAGGTGGCCCAATGCTCCAGTGGGCTTTTTAAAAACTTTCCCACCTGCAGCTGCCATGCCGCGATGGCCATAGCTGTGACTGCATGGTGCCCTGAGGAGGGCCCTCTCCCTGCACATGGTAAGTCTGGCAGCTGTGACTTCTTTCTATTTTTATATTTTTAAAAACGTTCTGGGGGCACCTCAAGATGGATGTGCTCGCTCTCTCTCCTATATACACTGGCAGCACCAGCCTCTGATGTGTCATTGCTGGAGTGCCTCCTATTGGCCCTCCAGCCTCAGGAGCTCACCCGCTGTCCTTAATTGAACGGCGAGTGCACCCACCTAGTCACTAATTAGCCCAGCAATGAAAAATTGCATCGGGTGTCTAATTCCAACATGATGCAGAGTTGGGGCCCAGAAGATCTCCCAACATCTGGTTCGACTGCAAAAGGAAAATCCAGCCCCTGGGGTCTTGGTGAATGACTAGATCAATAGTCTATTTCCTTAGCCAATGAGATTTAAGGATTGAGAAAGAAAAAGAAGAATAACAGAAAGGGAATTGGAATCAAAACAGGTAAGAAAAGAGATGTAAAGGGAGGGAAAGAAAGATTGGATGAAGAGAGGGTGAGAAAAGAGATAGAAGGTTGAGCAAGAATGAAAATAAATTTAAATTTAAGTTTTTTTTTAATTGGCAACAACAGTTTATTGCATGCAGGAATGAGGCTTAACACCATATATCATTCCCTCTCTTGGATAGAGAGCTTGCTTACCATTTCATTCACAATTGTCATGATGTTGAAAAGTGCTTACACTCTTAATTACCAGAATTAACTTTCTCTGGTGAATTTAATGGGAAATGAATGTATAAATTCAACAAGTTCTTAAAAATAACGGAGAAGCTAAGGATGAGATGTGATTGTGTGAAGCAGGTGGCTGAGCGACATAAATCAACCAACAAGTTCTGGAAACTTGCAACTCATATCTCTTAATCCCCTGAACTTCCCGGTCAATTTGCACAAGAAAAATGGCACGTGGTGTTAATATTCTATTAATTTTCCAGATGGATCTGGTCCATGATGAGTTTCAATAAACAGAAAATTCATGTTCTCTATAAGATGTGCAATAAGCACAGGTACCATGCAAAAATAGAATTACCTGGAAAAACTCAGCAAGTCTGGCAGCATCGGCGGAGAAGAAATCAGTTAACGTTTCGAGCCTTCATGGCCCTTCGGCAGAACTGCAGCATAGTTTCAACAAGGGAGAAATATAAATTGGTTTAAGGTGGGTGGGGGGGGGGGGGGGGGGGGTGTGGGGGTGGGGGGAAGGGACACATTGAGGGTGTGGTGTGAAAGCGGGTTTTAGTAAACACCTTGTCAAACACCAGGAGAGAAATGGAAAGCAATGAAGGTGAGCAGGGCAGAAGAGACAGTCGGAAATCCTGTCAGAGGACAGAACCATACTTCTTCAAAGAGGGCATTTTTTGAAGAGAGGTGGCAGTCAATCAAACACAAAGATAAAAACAAAAAGCTAAAAGCTACTGCGGATGCTGGAAATCCAAAACAAAAACAGAATTACCTGGAAAAACTCAGCAAGTCTGGCAGTATCGGCGGAGAAGAAATCAGTTAACCATGCAGGCTGCTCATAAATTGTCCCCTTTAAGATATCGCGCATGCACAACTGCACAAAAAAGTTTAAAGGTACAGTCAAATGAACAGGTCGCAGACAATGGAAAAAATTTAGAAGGGACATTGTTTAAGACCTTAACTAAAATGAAGACCCAACTCATCCAGGAGACTCTAGAACTAAGAAACATTTTGCACCATTTGTGTTGTATATTGTTTCTCAGTGGCAGGTTCTGAATGCCTATCTCGCATTTTTCTTGTCATTGTGATAAGCCCTGAGCAGCAGATTGTCTTTCCAGATGTTAATCAGTGTTTTCTTTTCCTTGTTAGGTTTGGTTAGTAAGTGGATACCAGTAAATTGACACCACTAGTATGAAGACAAAGCCCCAGCAAACAGTATAGGTGCATTAATGGGAATCTAGGCATGTACATGAGGGAGAAAGGAATAGAAATATATGCAGATAGGATCAGATAAAGTAAATATAGTCGGAGGCTTGTGTGGAGCATAAACACTGGCATAGGCCTGTTGGGCTGAATGACCTGTTCCTATTCTGTAAAATTCCATGGAATTTTATACTATCCAACTGATTGTCACATGAAACATATGAATCAGAGGCCTTCAACTATCATACACAATAAATGCTGTCATTTGACAATATTCTGATATTTTGGTGCAGTTCATGTTCCAGACTTTGACATATTCACGGTTCCTTCATTGTCACTGGATCAAAGAGCTTGAACTCCCTAGCTAATGGAATTATGGCAGCATCTGTACCACACCAATTTCAGTGGTTCAAGAAGAAGGTTCACCACCTCCATTTCAAGGGTACCTAGGGAATGGACAATAAATGCCAGCCTTGCCAGCAGTTACCATATCCTGGGAATAACTTTTTTTAAACACTTAATATATAACATTGGCCTGGGTTTTCACTGAGTCAGGGTGACTCAAGAGCCCTTTAATAATGATGGTTGGGACCCTATTCTGGGATTCCTGACCCCTTTCCCACTGTTTCTCATTTTCGGGTATGCCTTTTAAGGGTGTGGGTTGGTTCCAGTCAAAAGCCTGCTCCCTGCACTCTCAACCTTGTCAGCTGTATTGTGGGTATAGGCATGTCTTCATCCTCTGCAATTTTCATGGAGTCAAGCCAGATTTTCAAAGAACCGCGGCTCATGGCACCTCACAGGTGTCGCGAACCATAGTCTGCATCAGGGTACCTTTTGAAAGTTAAGTCCAAAAGGTCTTCCTTATCCCTCCCCATGCCAAACTATGCCCCTAAACTACCCCTATGGCCTCTCATGCCTATCTATGCCCCAAACACCCCCTATTGCCCCACATACCTCCATGCCAACTTATGCCCTGCAAACATTCCTATGGCCCCTCATGCCTCCCATGCCAAGGGCTGATCCCCACTGAACCCCCCTCCCCCGCCATGGCCCTGCATGCCAAGCTACAACATTTCCATGTCCAATCACCCACTATATACCAGGTAGAACCAACGATCCCTATAGTGGCAGTAGGATGTTTAAAAATCACTTTTTAAAAAGTTCATTCAAGATAACTTTCCACTTTCTCAAAAAAAAGCTCCTTTTTACTACAGCCCAATGAAAGTGTCAATCATCCAGATCCTTTAAAGTAGCATTGGACAGAAACTGCAAGACTTGAAACCTCTTTATCTTGTGTAAATAAACATTGTGGAATTGACAGCATCAACCGGACAGCCAGAGCTGTCAATCGAGCAAAATTTTCTCTGGGGCTCAGGTGTTTCAACAGGCTAATGGATTTCAGGGCTGTCAGGTTTGACCTCTTATAGAGTATCGTATGAAAGGGGACAAAATAAAAAAGGTATTGGAAAAGGTAAATCTGGACTATTACTTTAAACTGTTGTAAAGTTTTGAAACTTTTCTATACAGAGTAATCAATAGATGGAATAGAGTGGAGGTAAAAACTTGGAGTTAAATAGGCAAGGTTCTACCAAATGAGCCACAATCAACACCTGTAGAAAGCAGTTGGATGATGAACTAAAGTGGACTGAATGACCTTCTTCAGCTATAATCACCTTGTGAGCTGTACACGTGCAAGTGGCCATGAGCCTACCCAATGTTAGGCAAAGCAAAACAAGAGGCATTACAAGTCAGTTCAAATTCAACATATTGCAACAACAAATCCTTTTATTGTGTTTAATCAAGTCCAGACACATGCAATGTACTTAAGTAGCAGATATGCAGAGAAATAAATGCAATTACCCCACTTTTCCCCCCAGGGTAGAGAATTAACCCTTCTATCCCGACTTCTCGACAATTTTTAAGGAAAGCTCAAGATCTTTACAGGCCACTTCTCATGAGTATTGCCATTGCTGATTTATTATGGATTTATACTGTGAACAAGGCCATCAGGAATGAGATACTTTTCTCAAAACACCACATAGCAACTTATTAATCAGTTTGGCCTTTTATCCTATTTCTTATCTCAAGACTTTCTTGGCTACCTTGTTTCACGATATGGCCGCAAAAATAAATCACCAGGCATGAATCATACATCCTGCAGTTTCAACAAAAACTAACCAACATAGTCAGCTAAATTAACACTTTAAACCCTAAAGTATTTTGGGAATCAGTAACATTAACCATTTCATTATTTCTAACAACAGTAAAAATCCACAAGCTATTTATAAGTAAAACGAAAACAAAACCTTAATCACATGAGATTAAACCAAATCCTGCAAAAATAGATATATGCACATCTAGAGTATTTTACAGTCTTGAGAAACAAGTGCTGCTGACAATATCTACTTACATTTGCCAGCATTGAACCTTCACCCCCAGGATGTTTTTCCCTGCCTTTGACAGGGTGATCTCCGCCTCATTTATATTGCAATAATGGTTCTGAAGCAAGGACTCTAAATGAGCTGTAAAAGAATCCAATTTCCAAAATATCAGAAACTCCTTGCTGTAATGTAACAAACAAAAATTATTTAAACAACAAAAAGATCTTTCAAATTAGTCTTTTTTTAATGCTGAATCTTAATTTCAGATGTCTATTTATGAAATACAGGTTTTAATTCCTGCTTGATTAATTGAGCTCAGGCTCCTTTGCTCATGTAGTCTTGTTTTAACAAGGATCTGTAATTAAATTTCCTTACACTCAATTTGATAAATCATGATGGACACACATAGACTCCAGCCTGATCACATCTGCCTCTGAACTGTTAAAATTGATTGATACAAGTGTTGGACTATACAGACTGTCATAGCTGGATAGGCAAATATCTAGCTATTTGTTTCAGAGGATGCACTGTGACAACAGCTTGTCTATTTAATGGAGACAAATACTCCCTCATCAACCATTTGTCACTGTGGTTTTGTTTAGGCGTTGCTCTTTATCCTGGAGTTAATGTCTCCTCATTTTAATCTGCTTTCATACTCTTCTGGAAAATCAGTCTGAGCTTGTGACCAACCTCATTTGTGAGCCCAACATGGCTTATAATGCTTTGTGTAAGATCAAGATGATGCATTTCTCTGTGCAACACCTTGAGACATTCCAATAGCGATAGTAGTTTTTATTTCTTTTCTCAATATTATTGTGTTTCCTTCCTTCTTCCTTTTGAGCTCCAAATTTATTACCCTGCACACTCTTCCTCCTCATTTGCTTACCGTGTTGAAGTCAAGATTCATTGTGTCTACTCTTCTTTTCAAGCAAAATAGTGGAATGCTTCACCTCCCCACCATCTTCTCTTCCCTCTCCCATAACCTACAGGCTTTTAAATTTCAAGATTGGTGTTACTTAACCAGTATTTAATTACCCTGTCCTCAGACTAGGCCTTTTCAGTGCTGGTGTGCCTCAGGCGTTCATCAATCTTCCCTTGCTCCTACAATCTGCAAGCTTTTAAAATCCAAATTCGGCATCCCTTAATCACAACTTCCTGAGTTTCCAAGAACATTCTTTTCAGCCTCGCACCCAAGTTTATTATCAATAATAATAATTGATAATAATAAAGTACCTCAACTTGTGGGCAGAATTGTAGTTCCACTCAGAACTAGTACTAGTGGAAGACAGCTGTACTGTCCTGTGGCCCTCAATGTGAAGTGTGCTCTTGAACATTCCCTTCCCACTAATATGTACATTCTAGTCTAAGTTGGATCATCATTACTACCGTCCAGCAATTTGGGCAATAGAATCATAGAATGATGCAGTACAGGAGGAGACCATTTGGTCCATCGTGCCTGTGCCAGCTCTTTGGTAGAGCTTTCAAATAAAATGCTATACTACTACGCTTTCCCCATTTCCCTGTCATTTTATTCCCTTTTAAGTATTTTTTCAATTCTCCTTTGAATGTTACTATTGAATCTGCTTCCACCACTCTTTCTGGCAGTTCTGAGCCAATCTGACAGGGGAAACCTTTCTCATAAATGCTAAAGTTGCTGCCAAACAGACTTGCAAATGCCCTTTTTGCTGCTTCAAGATGTTTAGAGAAAGGATACAGAAAACTGGAGCCAAGAACTTAGAGCTCTCACAGCTGGCCAAAGTTCTGCTTACTGACAAATCAGTGGTCATTTTGAGGGAATACCCAGCAGCAGAATCCTGAATGTAGCAGCCTTAGAGCAGACAGGTGGCTTGCAAGAGACATCACATCTAGGAGTTATTCAATCTTTGATACGTAATTGACATTAGATGTGTAATGACATGCAGAGAAGTAGACATGGCTGATTCAGATGAAGAGTTATTGGAGAGTGCACCAAATCAACATCCAGTGGTTTCACAATTGCAGATGATTGGTAATGAAACCCTGCAACTGTCCAGCAGGTTTACCCATTCCGATTGAATATTGCTGAGGAGCAGTAGTCGGGGAGATGCCACACAGCAGAAAGAAGTACCATGGCAGATCACGCTGACTACATTCAAAGAACACACATGGTCAATTTAGAGTCCCTTTGCATGGCAATAATGGGGTGATAACAGCCTGAAAATGTGGTCAGTCATCTCACAAACTCTTTAACACCGATGATGTAGCCAGCACCATTTTGAAAGGGACCTATTGCCAGGTGTCCTGGCCACCAGCCTATTTCAGGCGACAGGCCTTCTTTTAATATGGAAATTGGGGTCCAATTACACAGATAGGACCCTGAGTGCCATTTTAGTTCAGGTTTCAATCAGTTTCACAGATGATGAAAGAAAGGAGGCCCAGCTAGAGGTAAGTCTTGAATGAATTTGTGGAATCTGGAGGAGCATGGGTGCACCTTCAAGACCAATGAAAATAAACAGGGAAGCTGCTTCCCCAGGATCCCCACAAACATTCCCCACCTCCTCCCTAACCACCCCTGTTCCCCTTCACTCACAATGAATCCCACTAGTGATACCTCCAGCACAATCTTGAGGGGCAGAATTTTGTACCCTCCCCTGTTGCAGGTTTGGTGGTGATGGGGGGTCATTCAATTGGGTGGGAGTGTGGTGGGTGGGGACCACGCCTCCACCTCGATTAAGTCCAGGGCAGGAAGACCTATGGACAGCCTTCCCGTTCTTCCACGAATTACGGCCCTTAAATGGGCAATTAATGCCTACTTAAGAGCGTCAAGTCCCCCCCCGCCCCGGCATTAACCTTGCAGCGTGCAGGGATTCGCCATGAGCAGAGCATGACAAGAAATCCCTGGTGTGTTTGATTGTCAGCTTCCAGGGTTGTGGAGAGGGGGGTCCCTCATTCAAAGACACAGTGCCTGATTGGGGTACCTGGCATTGGGAAGAGGAGGGTCCATTGAGAGTCAATCCTCTGTCCTTGCTGCTCTGTCCTCCCCCTCAACCTCCACCCCTCAATCCCATATCTGCCATTACTGACGTGTCTGGGTCCCTCCTCGATCCAAGTCCTCAGGTGGGTGTAATGTTGGAAGCAGCACTGCCCCCCCTGAGGTGTTGCTGAACACAGAAGAGTTGCCTGCCTCTGATTGGTCGGCAACTCTTGGTGGGCAAGGTTTCCGCACCCAGGGCCCTTCATCCCACAGTACGCCAGCCACTGGCCTGTTAAGTGCCTGAGTGGCACAAGATGCAGCAGGCCTTCCCGAAAAGAGGCATGGCGGGGTTCTCACCAGCTGGCAGCGAGATCCCTGTCATCTCCACAAGATTCCGCTGAGGCCTCAATCCAGCGAGTTGCAACAGAACTCCTGTTTAGCATTCTACAGATTGCCTAATGAATTTAAATCACATGAATCATAGAAATTTACATCATAAAGAAGGCCATTTCGCCCGTCGTGTCCACATCTGCCGACAAGTAGTCATCCAGTTTAATCTCACTTTCCAGTTCTTGGTCCGTAGCCTTGTAGATTACAGCACTTCAACTGCATATACAAGTACTTTTTAAATGCTATGCTGCCACCCTTCCAGGCAATGAGCCATAAAACTCTGGAGTCTCTGCCACCAGAGTTAGTCAGTGTGCTCCTGCATCATTCTAATCGATTGCCCAACAGTCAAAATCTACTATGATTAGAATAAAAACATGCTGTATTTAAATTCTACATTGTTCTGGGTCTGGAATAATGGTTCTCATTTTGGCATGAGCATCATTTTTTTATCTGCATTCTGATTCAGTTCATGGTTGTGTCACGAGGGAGCATTATAGCCTTGGTCTCTGGAGCCATCCTTCCACCCTGCAAATAAGGACAGTATAGATCATTGTCTTAAAACAAGAGAATCATGGTACTACAGGACCTCTGGACTAGGAAGTGGAATTTGGCCAGGGTTCCAATTTCTGATTAATATCCATGGTACCATTCTAGGAAATAAACATTGGGTGCTTGGGTTCAGTTTGAACAGCCCCACCCACTCTCACTATACACATGACTGGGCCCCGTGGAACTCTAATCCCCAGCAATCAACCTCTTCAGAAAGAGAGGAAAAATAAGATACAAGAGACAAGAACACATCAATATGCTCAGCAGAGCCTGCCTGTGGTGTTACATTGCAGTACGAGATGGGAGGGTATCATTGTTATCAAGTCAGTCTGACAGCTACATTTCTGACACTTCATGACAAGAAAGGGTGAGTGGATTAACATAATCATTTAAATGTCAAGACCATTCACATGCTAATGCATTTGCTGATCCACGTTAAACTAATCCCTGTGTTTGCATGTGAAGTCACCACGGCAGCCTTTTGTTCAAATGTTCAGCTGGAAAATTTACTATGACTGAATTTTGAAAGAGAAAGATAATAACATGCACTTTTTTAATTTTAGGAACTGGCTATTCTCTACAGCATTATGGTTGTTTAACAATCCAGGGAGATACAAATAAAAACAAAAATTTCTGAAAAACTTAGCAGGTCTGGCAGCTTTTTTGCAGAGAGAAACAGAGATAATGCCCAGAAACTGGGCAACAGCCAGTCAAAATTTGCCTGAATCAATACCTGGGAAAAGTCATGAGCTTCCTCCCATCTTTCACCATCTAACCTCATAACGCCACCTTTAGACTTGACTATTCCAACACATTCCTGGCTGTAAGGGACCTCACAGGAGAATTATCAAACAAAATATGACACAAAGACACATAAGGAGATATTTGGGTGGGTGACCAAGCTTGGTCAAAAAGCTAGGTAAGGAGGTTCTTAAAGGAGAAGTATAGATGCAGAAGAGGTTTTGGTGGAGGGAAAAGTTGACTGAGTTTAGGACCTAGGCAGTTGAACTAATGATAACTGTCAATGGTGGAGTGATGAAAATCAAGGAATTGCAAGAGGCCAGAATTGGAGGAGCACAGATTCTCAGAGGGTTGTAGGCTGGATGAGGTTACTTTTATAGGGAGGGATGAGTCCATTTGAAAGGATTTGAACAGAAGGATTTTAAAATTCAAGTATTGCAGGAGCAAGAGCTGATATAGATCAGCCAGCACAGAGGTGAAATGGGAATGCTGTTACAGGTGTGTACATTTCTGGGTGCCAGTGTACAGTTCTGGGCACCACACTATAGGAAGGATGTGAACATATTGTTGAGTGTGCAGAAGAGGTTTACGAGAATGGTTCCAGTGATGACACATTTCAATTATGAGGAAAGATTGGACAAGTTGGGACTGTTTTCCTTGGAGAGGAGAAGGCTAAGAGGAGACTTGATAGAAGATTTCAAAATCATGAGGGGTCTGGACAGAGTAGATAAGGAGAAACTGTTCCCACTTGTAAATGGATCAAGAACCAGAGGGCACAGTTTTAAAATGTTTTGCAAAAGAAGCAAATGCGAGGTGAGAAACAACTTTTTCACACAGCGGGTAGTTAGGGTTTGGAATGCACTGCCTGGAAGTGTGGTGGAGGCAGGTTCAATGAGGCATTCAAGAGAACATTGGATGATAATTTAAATAAAAATAATGTGCAGGGTTATGGGGAAAAGGCAGGAGATTGGCATTAAGTTAAAATGCTCAGAGAGCTGGTGCAGACACGATGGGCCGAATGGCCTCCTTCTATACTGCAACAGTTCTGTGATTCTATATAGTCATTTGGTGACTATACGTGTGAATATATAAATGTGATTTGGATTTTGTAATTTTCCTTACCTTTCCATACACTTTCCAAGCAAAAGGCCCTGTAAGATTGTCTCCTCAGTCATGTGGTGATTGTGTCACATCATGTACTGTAGTACAATTTAGTAGTCTGATCCAATTTGTATCCTTAATTAGGATTATTTTAACAAATGTTCCACTGAGTTATTCACAAACCTCTTCTTGATTTGCTGGGCATTTTTGCAATGATGTATTACACATGATGTCAGCCATGACTTAATGGTAGCAAATTTGCCTCTGAGTCAGAGGTTGTAGATTCAAATCTCCCTCCAGAGACCTGAGTATAAAATCTGACACTTCAGCACAGCACTGAGGCGTTCTTCCTTGTTGAATATACTGTTTTTGTGCGAGATGTTAATCTGAAGCCCCATCTGCCCTTTTGATGGAGGTAAAAGATGCTATGGCACTAATTTGAAGAACAGGCGTGTACTCCCTGGTATCCTGGCTGTTTTGTTGTGTTGTTTGGGTCTAAATGTGGATTTTGGGGATTGTCTATTCACCCAAAGTATGCTGCTCGAATCTGTTTCTCAAAAACATTACTCTTTATTTACAAGTATCTACACACATTTGGACCTCTACCTGTGGTTGGAGCTTCTCCTCCTTCCAGATCTTGTTCACTTCTCAGTCATGTAATCTGACATCATTATTACATTAGCATCCTGTATACTTCTGATATTAACACATTACATCTCCCCCAAGTTTTTATCCCTAACATATTTACATCTGCCTATACACCCCCAAGTCTCAGACTTTACAGGATTAGTCTCTGAGATGCCTTGATCAATCTCCCTGATCTCATTCTGATCTCCTTTCAACATTGAGGATATCCCCTACTCTTTCTTCTGTTGGTGTGACTTCTCCTGGGTGTCTGTAAACCTTAAGTCTTTTTTCTTCATCATCAGGATCTGAGTAGTGAGCTAAAGTTTCTATTGGCTTTCTCTCCGAGGATATTAGGCACTGTGGTTTCTCTTTATGATACCCTGGTCTGTCTCAATCCTGTATGATCTTGGTTGTGGAGTTTTTTTAATGATTATGCCTTCCTTCTGTTGGTCTTGGACCCATGGACCCATACACTCTCCCTGGGCTTCAACACTGGTAACTCATGTGCTCTATGCCTGTGATTAAAGTTCCAGGCCTGGTTGCTTCTCTTTCTTCCATAAGCTGTTTTACCCTCTTATGGTCTTTAATGGTGATATTAGGTTTGAGTTTTTGTTCCTGGCTGGTTACGGCACAAGTAAGATAGTCAGAAATAATTTCTTCTGTAGAGTGAGTAATGTTTGACCAGACTGATTGTTGTGCTCGAGTATGATATTTGCTATTGCTGGATGACCTTGGTGAAGTCCTTAAAGAATATCAAGCCATAGCGTTCTCAATATGGCTATTCTCTCATTGAAGGCTGGTAAGTCATCAATGACTGTGAGGTGCCACCGCTGTTCAAGGTACTGTCATCATATCAGATTAATGGGGATATTGTCCGACCATCCTTCCAGACAATATTCTCAAACTTTGGAGATGTTCTTCATCTCATTGCTGGTCTTGTTTTAGTTCCTGCAACGTTTTTGCAGTAGCTAGGAAGTGCTGAGTGATTAAAGTTGTATATGTTTTAACCTCCTCGACAAAGTGTAAATCCTCTTATTCCTTCTGATGGTGTTCATGACAGTGTGTCTGAAATTATATACTTTCCCTGCACATACTCTGTGATGGAGTCATATCTCATCAATCTTAATATGAACCACTGGATTCTGGGAGGCATGTTTGCAATTTATTTCATGTGTAGAAGGGTGACTAGTGGCTTATGGTCTGTTTTGATTTTGAAACACAATTCCATAACATAGTCTGATTTTTTTTCACAAGCCCACATTGCTGCCAATGCTTCCTCTATTGTGGCTTATCACTGTTCTATTTCTGATAGTGGCCTAGAGGCATAGTAGACTGGTCTACACTTTCTGTCTCTCTGAACTTGAAATAAAACTGCCCTCAGACCTGTAGACGATGCATCTGCTGCTACTACGGTTGTTAATTCGGGGTTGTAATGTGCCAAGTTTTCAGATGAGATTAAATGTTATTTAATCCTTGCAAAAGCATTTTGCTGGTCTGCATTCCAGCACCACTGTTAACCCTGTCTCAACAACTGTCTCAGGGGTCTGTGAACTCTGCTAAATTTGGTAGGAACTTGCCTACTTGGTTGACCATCCCAAGGGATTTTTGAAGGTCAGTTATGTTCTTGGGTTGTGGAAACTTCCTCATTACTTTTGTTTTTTTGGATCAACTTTTATACTAGTGGTTTGTATTATGTGACCTTGAAACTTGATTATAGGTTTGGCGAACTCATATTTTTCATTCAATGTTAGACCTGCTTCCTGTAAGACTCTCAGGACTGCTCTGACTCTGCAATCATGCTCTTCTCTCATGGAAAATGTATAAGTGTGTTGCCCAAATGGCATATTACTCCTTCCATGCCTTCAAGAGTGTGAGACGTTGTTCTCTGGAACATTTCTGGAGTGGGCACTGTGCTAATATTGAAACAATAACGACTGAATGGTGTTATAAATGTGGTCAGCAATCTGGATTCTTTGTCCAGAGGCTACTGACAAAATCCACTGTTTGCTTCCAGTTTGGTAAATAAAGTACTCTTGGCTAGCTTGGCAAGGCTCTCATCCACTGAGGCTATTGGGTAGATCTCACATTCCACTGATTTGTTTAGCTGAGTTAAATCCACGCAGATTCTTATAGAGCCATTTTGCTTTGGGACCGTAACCATTCTTGAACACCATTTTATTGGCGCAGTGACTAGTGAGATAACCCCGTGCTGCTGCATCTTTTCAATTTCATCCTTGACTTTGTCAATGAGTGGATGATGGACTTTCCTCTGTGTAAAGAGGCAAATTGGTTTAGCATCAGCTCATAAGGTGATATGGTACTCAGCATTTAGCTTCCCTAGCCCTGTAAACAATTTTGGAAATTCAGTTCAAAATGTAATGTAGTTCTCATCAGCAACATCATCCACTTTGTAGATTAATTTCAGTTTTAAGCATACTTTTCTGCTTAGTAGAGAGCACTCTTGATTTTGAATGACATAGAGAGGTTCAAGGATTTCTCGGTCTTATACTTCTGTCTTGCATGAGTTAGCCTTTCAGTTTTAAAGTTATCCCACCAGCACCTTGTAATTTGATAGATGAGCGTTGCAATGTAATCTGTTTGAGCAATTTGACTTCATTTGACAAAACAGAAACCGTTATCCCTGTGGGGTATCCATCCACTTCGAGTTTAATACTCCAATACTTGTTTTCAGTATCATTTACTTCTCCCAAGAAGGTTAATCCTTTTGCTTATGGTTCTTCCACCTCTTGTGTGTGATTTTATTTTAAAATTTTCTCCCTCTTTTCATTGGTTGTCAGTGTTTTTGAGCGACAAACTGTTTCAAAATAGCCCATTTTTCCACAGTTGTGCACTTTGCCCCCCCACTGCTGGACATTCTTCTCACTTGTGTGGTTTGTTCCTGCCACACCAAAGACATTTCAAAATGGCGATTGGCATGCTTTTCCCCATGTTGGCACGCTTAGGTTTTGGCGCACTCTCTCTTTTATGTCCCACAAACTGAATGGTCATATCCGATCTTCTTCATGGCACCTCTCGTTCCCTGTGAACAAACCCCCGATTCTATTTCTTGAGTTCCACTTGCCTCACAATCTGCACTGCTCTCACTAGTGTTAAATCCTCTCTGTCTGTAAGGTACTACAATCCTGTTGCGAATCAGCTCATCCTTCAAGATTTCATAATTGCAGTTACCTCACAGCCAATAGAGATCGTCGCTGGACAAATCCATGCTTTCGCCTGGTCTTTGCTTTCTTTTATGAAATTTAGCCCCCTCTATTATTTTATTCCGATGGACGTTGAAATAAAGAGTCAAAAGTTTGCAGGACTTCTTCATTAGAAGTTGAAGTCTCATCGACCCCCGCCTTGCTATCACGTAATCAGCGATAGATCGGACTGCACAAAGTAGTGTACTGACCTGGTCTTTTTGTGCATCCTTGAAGTAGTTCTGTACCTTGTGAATCTTTTTCTCCAGTTTTCCCAGTTATGCGCCTGTTGCAAGCCTTCTACACTTTGAAGTAGTATTGTGGTATCGTGGATCCCATGCTTCCTCTGAGACCCAGAATTGTTCCTGCTTCTGTGATGCTGTTTGATGCTTTGGGTCTGTGCTCACTGGTGTTCGGTCTCTGGGTCTGTCTGAGCTTACATCTGCTGATCCAATGATGTCTTGGTGAGTCTTAATTTTTTTTCCCTTCAAGGATCTCTTTTCTTTTCAGCCCTGTATCTTCTTTTTAAGGTTCACTGGGTCTTTTTCTCACTGCCACCATGTTTCGTTGAGTGGTTGGTGTCTAGAGGAGGGCCTTGGGGATTGTCCATTCTCCCAAAGTATGCTGCTCGAGTCTGTAGTTTCTCAAAACCATTACTCGTTATTTACTGCAAGTATTTACACATTTGGATCTTCCCCTCCTTCCAGATCTCTTGCTTCTCAGTTATGTGATCTGAGGTCATTATTACATCAGCATCATGTGTGCTTCTGATGCTAACCCTTTACTCTACACTGGCCACTATTTATCCTTCAACTAACATCAAAATAAACTTTCACAGTGCTATTCGTAGGACTTTGATGTGGGAAAATTGGCTGCTGCATTTTCTATAATAGTGATTCACTTCAAAAGTACTTAATAGATGGTAACTATTGGTGGACTCAAAACGTCAACTGTATTCCTCTCCGCAGATGCTGTCAGACCTGCTGAGTTTTTCCACGTATTTTTGTTTTTGTTAATAGATGGTAATGTGATTTGGGTTGTCCTGTGGTTGTGAAAAGTGATATATAAATGCAGCGTTCAGAACTATAAAAGGGCTTGGTACATCACTAATCTAACAGAAGCTAACCTCTTTTCGTTTTTTTTTAGTTTTTTGTTTTTATCTTTTCGTAAATGCTGTGCAGTATTTTGAATATTTACTGTTTACAGATTTCCAGCATTTGGAGTTTATTTACTTGCTATGCATTTTGTTGAAAAAGATAGTGGCATGACTTGCAACACAATTTACATTGGATATTGTGTGCCTCCTACTCTGGGGAGTTGTACAGTAGCCGTGTGCCCTCTCATTTCTCGTTATCTTGACTCCCTTCTCTCTCCCCTTGTCCAGTCCCTTCCCACCTACATCCGTGATTCCTCTGACACCTTACGTCACATCAACAATTTCCAGTTCCCTGGCCCCAACCGCTTCCTCTTCACCATGGATGTCCAATCCCTCTACACCTCCATCCCCCACCAGGATGGTCTGAAGGCCCTTAGCTTCTTCCTTGAACAGAGGCCCCAACAATCCCCATCCACCACTACTCTCCTCCGTCTGGCTGAACTTGTTCTCACACTGAACAATTTCTCCTTTAACTCCTATCACTTCCTCCAAATAAAAGGTGTGGCTACGGGTACCCGCATGGGCCCTAGCTATGCCTGTCTCTTTATGGGGTATGTGGAACATTCCTTGTTCCAGTCCTACTCCGGCCCCCTCCCACAACTCTTTCTCCGGTACATCGATGATTACTTCGGTGCTGCTTCATGCTCTCGTCGGGACCTGGAAAAATTGATTAATTTTGCTTCCAATCTCCACCCCTCCATCATTTTCACATGGTCCATCTCTGACACTTCTCTTCCCTTCCTTGACCTCTCTGTCTCAATTTCTGATGATAGACTGTCCACCAATATCCATTACAAGCCTACCGACTCCCACAGCTACCTCGACTACAGCTCCTCACACCCCGCTTCCTGTAAGGACTCCATCCCATTCTCTCAGTTCCTTTGCCTCCGTCTCATCTGTTCTGATGACGCTACCTTCAAAAACAGTTCCTCTGACATGTCCTCCTTCTTCTTTAACCGAGGTTTTCCACCCATGGTCGTTGACAGGGCCCTCAACCGTGTCCGGCCCATCTCCCGCGCATCCGCCCTCACGCCTTCTCCTCCCTCCCAGAAACATGATAGGGTCCCCCTTGTCCTCACTTATCACCCCACCAGCCTCCGCATTCAAAGGATCATCCTCCACCATTTCCGCCAACTCCAGCATGATGCCACCACCAAACACATCTTCTCTTCACCCCCCCTGGCGGCATTCCGTAGGGATCGTTCCCTCCGGGACACCCTGGTCCACTCCTCCATCACCCCCTACTCCTCAACCCCCACCTATGGCACCTCCCCATGCCCACGCAGAAGATGCAACACCTGCCCCTTCACTTCCTCTCTCCTCACCGTCCAAGGGCCCAAACACTCCTTTCAAGTGAAGCAGCATTTCACTTGCATTTCCCCTAACTTAGTCTACTGCATTCGTTGCTCCCAATGCGGTCTCCTCTACATTGGAGAGACCAAACGCAAACTGGGCGACCGCTTTGCAGAACACCTGCGGTCTGTCCGCAAGGAAGACCCAAACCTCCCTGTCGCTTGCCATTTTAACACTCCACCCTGTTCTCTTGCCCACATGTCTGTCCTTGGCTTGCTGCATTGTTCCAGTGAAGCCCAACGCAAACTGGAGGAACAGCACCTCATCTTCCGACTAGGCACTTTACAGCCTTCCGGGCTGAATATTGAATTCAACAACTTTAGATCTTAAACTCCCTCCCCCCATCCCCACCCTGTTTCTTCCCCCTCCCTTTTGTTTTTTCCAATAATTTATATAGATTTTTCTTGTCCCACCTATTTCCATTATTTTTAAATCTACAACTAATACCTTGTCAATCTTTCCACCCCACCCCCACTAGAGCTGTACCTTGAGTGTCCTGCCATCCATTCTTAATTAGCACATTCTCTTAGATAATATCACCACCTTCAACACCTCTTTGATCCTTTTGTCTGTGACATCTTTTGATTCTCTGCTCCTATCACTGCTTGCTTGTCCCTACAACCACCCCACCCTCAATTTCTCTCCCCCCACCCCACTCCCCCACCTTAAACCAGCTTATATTTCACCCCTCTCCTAACTACACTCAGTTCTGTTGAAGGGTAATTGGACTCGAAACGTCAACTCTTTTCTTCTCCACCGATGCTGCCAGACCTGCTGAGCTTTTCCAGGTAATTCTGTTTTTTTTTTGTTTTGGATTTCCAGCATCCGCAGTAGTTTTTTGTTTTTGCCCTCCCATATATCTTGCCGAGGTGGCTATTGTTTATGCATGAACCTATAAGTGATTATCGCTACCAAATAAATGCTCAACAATTGGTTAGTTGGGCAACCTCTTCCACTTGGTGCTACTGCACCGTTATCTCAAGGACTCAGCCCACCCTTGGTCCGAAGTGACCAGAAGACGATCTACGCATGCGCTTGAAATAGCCATAATGAAAATACTGTGACGACATTGCAATTGTATCTTCAGGCGGCGCAGGGAGCCATGGCCAATGGGAACACAGCACGGACTAGAGCGTAAGGGAGCCAATCATTGAAAGCTAGAAGGTAGTTTCAGCCAACCGGGACCGAAGTTCTCCAGCTGCAAACCAATAAATGTACGAGGCTATCTTTGTTTACTCTGATTGATCGGAGGCTATTGAAAAAGACCAATAGAATCGACGCGATGTACCTCGTGATTACCAACAAGTAGTAGGTTGTCGCCAATGGAAGAAAGCCGATTCTGTCACGTGGTGTATTTTTGGCGGTTTTTATTCGGTAGATTGTGGGGGGGCGCTAGTGATTGAAAGCGGGTTTGTGCAGAGCGCGGGAGACAAAGGGAACGAGAGAAGCAGCAAGGGTAAGGGGAGCGGGTAAGCGTGCTAGCTGTATGCATGCACCGTATAGATGGGATTAAATTAATCATCTTCAGGAGAATTTTTAGTTTTTTTTGAATAAAGATCGTGTTTCGTTTTTAAATGTTATAATTTCGCGCCAATGCAGCAGATCAGTTTGGGAGCGAGCAGGCTAATTGGGGTTAATGTATATCTGCAGTGTACAAGGGAATATGCACTATTTGAGAAGACATTAATTTGCTGTAAGGTTAAGATACACAAGAAAAGTAGCGCAATTATTTTAACTGAACTGGTACAATTGATGCTTAGAAATCCTAATTATCCGGTGCTTATTGCGATAGACACAAAAGGAGTGGGGGGCGAGGGCGCTGTTTTGAGCAAGATGTCGGCTCGAAGTACAATAAAAACGATCTGAATAAATATTCAGTTTTGTCATGAGCTGTGGGGAACTAGGTTTTTTTAAAAGAACGGTCGTCTTTCAAACTAGAAATTCATGCAGAGCTATTTAATTTTCAATTAAATCCGCTGGGGGTTAAACTGGGTTTTTGTTTTTGATAACAGGTTATTGTCTGGGTATAATCATCAAAGGAACAAGGGAGGGGCACCTGACATTTGGGGAGGGGAATTTAAAGTGAGTATTTCTAGTCGTCAGTTGCAGCATTAAATTTAGAATTTTTGAAGCAACATCATTTGCACCTGTTTGAATTATTACACAGCTTTGGCGATTTTTTTTTTTTGGCACACGCGTGCTTGTATTATTTGTTTTCCGTGTGATCTTCAATTCCATTGCTTTCGGCCATCAAGAAATACAGTGACTCTTTGTTCCAAAATAATGTTCCCGGATTGCTTTTCCTGTCTTAGCACAAAGAGGGCTTCTATGAGATGCTCCACACAAATGCAAAAACAAGCGCTTTGTAGAGTTTCTATGAAAATAGAATTTTTGTACAATTTTTCCAAGGCAGTATTTAAAATGAGGGTTTCCTACAATCCAGGGACAATGAATCGCTTTGTGTACCTGTAATTTTAATGGGGCGGGGGGCGTTAGAGGGATAGCAGTTTTGAGTGGAGGGCTGCTTTTGTGCGCTGTTTTGGGGTGAATTCAATCAACCGAGTCGCATTTATTTAAAAATTCGTGGGTTACTGCTTAAAAATGTTTTTTAAATCTGTTTTCAAATCCAGTTAATTGGAACTTTTTTTTATGCTGGGTGTTGTCTGCGGTTCAATTTACGCGTTTTAAAGCATTAGGGTTATCTATTTACACCAAAAGCATCTCCCATTTAAGCCGTGCAATATTTATATTTTTTGAACGTAGACTTTTTCATTTGTATAATCTTGTAAATGGGGTATCAATACACTGACACTTGACCTGGCACCAGAACAACTACTGTATTTCTCATTCGGCTGAATAGACGAACATATTTTCACATCTGCCAGATTTATGTACTGCCACCAATTTCATATCTTTGGCTTCAGGTGGCGCTCGAGTCTTATTGCTGTCTCCAATGTCTGTCTCAATAGACTTCACTATTGAGATTTAACGTATCCCGTCTCTGGAGAGTAGTGATTTTTTTATCAGTGGGTTAAATCATCCTTTTTCCCCAGATTGAGGTTGATCCATCAATAGGGGACTGAAGAGAAACTGCATCGAATTTGATTGTAAACGAAGCTTGAAACAATATTTCTGCAGCAACAAATTGAAGTCTTGGCAGTGTTTTTTTTTCTACGGGCGGGTCCGTTTCGGTTCCTTTAGTGATTAATCTGGAAAACCGAGTTATTCCGATGCATTTAGAACAGCTGTATCTTACCCAAGTATCGAAAGTGGATAATTCACATGTCGCATTCTGACAATATTAGATATGTGGTTGGTTTAAAAATAAATAGCGAGGGCGGGCACCACGTGAATGCGTGAGGCGGTAGTTTCAGTCCCTGGAATGATAAACACTGAAGGACATTTGACACATAGCGTTTGTACCAGCTCTGTGAAAAGAGCTATTGAATTAGTCCAATTTCTTGCTCTTCTCCATTGTTGTACCTTTCAAACCTATAAAATCTCCTACGCTCCAAGAACAACCTCCAGCTTGTCGAACCTCTCTGCTTGGGAGACGAAGAAAGGAGTCCCTCCAGACGGTGGTTGATGAAGGTCACTCCTAGTGATGTCAGTTGCATATCCCTGTTACCGCGCCAATCCTCAACTTCATGTCCTCCAGTCGCGAAGAGTCCATCCAGCACTTCTTTATATCATTAAGCCTCTCCCATTAATCCAGATTAATCCATTTGAGCTCACTGGTTGGTTGGCCTCTTTAGATCCCAATCCTACCCTGCTCTTACTTTGACAGACCTCTTTTCCCCCTTTCAATACTTCCATTCACACCTAGATGCACATTAGGTCACAGTTGTAGAAATTGCACTTGCATCACGAGCCTGATGCAGAGTGTCACCGCTAGTTACTGGTATTCCATGTGCTACCAGTCTGTTTATGAAATTAATGTTTGTTGTGCATAGGTATTATGTAATGGCCATTGTATGCAGTGACTGCCCTGAGCCAACTTGATAGCCTAGATGAACCATTGAACCGTCATTCAATGACTTGCATACACATGCATTGTCCAAGTTTTCAGTCTCTTGGGATACTTAGATACACAACCTTGAGGGTCAATGTTTAAATCAATATTTTCAAACTTTCATGTTTCTTGAGCTGTAAAATGGGTGTGGTTTGCTAATTTAGAATTGTCCTTTTTTTTGTAGACTAGCAAATTGCCTTCACTGGGTCAAAATCCAGATTACAAGTCATCCTTTCAATAATAGCTCTTGAAAGAATATGTTCAGGAGGTGCCTACTGGAATCTGAATTAAGAACATAATATAATTTTAATGTGGTGCAATGTATTAATGCACTTCATCAATTTCTTTTCAGAATATAAGTGCAGTGCAATTTAGTGACTGCACTGACTAATAGCAGTGTAAGGCTCCACTTCTAAATGCAACACATTAGATTTTGTGGAAAGGAATTTGGTAATTGTGTTGATGCAACTTGCTATTGAATTTAACTGCTGTTAGTGCAAAAATCTGAAGGTGAATATTCAGTGAGAAATAATCAGACTTGGATTTCATTATATTTCAGTAGCGGTGGTATATAGTGCAGTCTGTTGTAATCAATGCTGCCATAATGCCAGTCATTCTGTCTGCAATTTCTCACTTCACTGCCAGATGCTACAGTTGCTGAAACATTAAATTGCCAAGGGAGTCTTTTTTTGTCAAACTGGAAAAACAAAACAGCTTTCAAAGTAACATCTAATCTTTCTGTGACTATCTTGTTTAGCTTCCTCCAGGCTGCATCTGGTCCTTTGTAAATCCTCCCTTGTCTATTGACTGGCTGGTTCTTAATAACAGTAGTGTTATTATTACAAACAATTACTTCCTCTGATTAGGAAGTTTAATTTTGGCAAAGAAAATATAATTTGTCCATGCTTAACTCCTGTTTGCCCAGGTTCATAATTGAAAATACTGTTTTTAATTTTTTAATGTTTACTAATCTTGGATTGAAGCCATTATATATAACTTTTTAGATGCTGTACAGCAGCTCTTATGGATATAAATTAATTGCACACTACTTTCCTGCCATGACCTTATTGAGCTATGTGCTGTCTTTATTCTATTTTTCTAACCTTTCAGAATCAGAGAAGGCCATTAGGCTGTCAATCCAATTTTTTGCCTAATGCTCAACATGCATTTGTTGCTTCTGACTCGATCATTCCTAGACACATTGGTATAAGACAAGCAGACCTAAACTGCACTAATGCAACTTATCTAGCCTAGAAAGGAAATGCTTTATTGCTTTTGAGACCTTTCAAGCAATGCATTTATTTGAGAATTTAGAATGAAAGGTTGAGAGCATAAAACTAAAGGAATTCCTGTGGAGTACAGAAAGTACTTGCAGTAGCCTTTCCTTACAATTAAAATAAAAGGAAATGTTTAGCATTCTGCTCCTTACTTGCATTGTGACTGAGGTTCCTGCTCACTGCTCTGAATTCAGGTTAGTTCTATGTAATGCAATGACAAATGTAGAATCTATTATTTCACCTGTTTCTGGACTGAGCTGGGGATGAACACTTAATATGTGACCTCCTAATAGTACATAATTTTTGCTTGGTACATTTTTTTGCTGCTTTTAAGGAAAAGCCTTTTTTTTTTTAAATGTTCCCACCATGCAAATCCAAGTGTATTTTCCCTTTGTGTTGTAAGCAAATTTCCCTACTGTTGGTTTTAAATACTTTTGGGCCCCTTGATCCAGACTAAATCCATTCTAAGCATGGACATTTAAAATGGTAAACTGAATATAACATTACTACTTAGTTTCTCTTCTATATACAGCTGTCTCTCTGGTTGAGATATGTATGCACTGTTTACCAGCAGAGTACCAACCTGAAGCTTCTTCTTGGGTAAATGAGACCATTTCCAAGTAGAGAAGCAAAATATCACATGCTGGTAATTGAAATAAAAATTGGCAACGCTCAGCAAGTCAGGCAGCAAGCATCTGTGGAGAGAGTAACAGAATTAATGTTTCGGGTCTCTGATCATTCACCAGAACAGAATAAAAGGTCACAAATCTGAAATGTTAATTTTCTTTTCTGGACACAAGCTGTCAGACCTGGCATGTTTTGGCCCATGTCTTACTGATTTCTGGTTCCAATGTCCTAATTTTGTGACTACAAAGTAAACCTGAGGTTACTTGATGAACTGTAATACCTTATGGTGCCTCTGGCCTATTGGTGTTCCTATGCAGTAAAAACCTTGACTCAATTTGAGGTTCTCCCTCCATTCCATGGTGTTGCCAAATCCTGCTGTCTTCTGAAGTCATGTGACCACCTGCCCCAGTATTCCACCTTGCTAGTCTAAATCATAAAACCTTGTCTTGTTGATAAAATCTAAATTGGACAGCTCTTGTAAGGAACCTATATTCTGAAGAGGCAGGGGCTGTCCATTTTGAGTGAGCATTTTGTTAACCAAGGTAAACTCTTGGATGACTTGCATACTAGTGTGAAGTGCAAGGAGAACAGTGGTTCCAACTTACCCTGTCTGATGCTCCTTGGATATTGGGCAGAAGAAAATTGGCCCCAGTATTTCTTTTGTTTTCTAATGAATTAGAGGGGACAGGAAGCATGTTTGTCTGGTTACAAAAACAGTCCCCAGTATTGGCAAATGTGGACCTGTTGAAGCAGGCTTTAGTTGTGGACAATCTAGAAATAACCACCCAGGGCTGCTTTTAATTTGCATTTAGATTGGGGGTTGGGGGGGGAAAATGAATCTGGACTAGTCCGTAGGATCAGCTATAGTAGTGACTTAGTGTTATCCCTTAATATGTATGATGATATCTGACTGAGCTATAGGCAGTCTTAAACTTGCCATATTCAACTACAAATATTGGATGTTGAAAATATGGTAATAGACTTCTGAAAAACACTATGTGAAGCCTTAAATGAAAACTCTGATACATTCTTAGCCTCATTACTCCCTTAAGCTCAAGTATCATCACCTCTTTCCTAATTATCAGTTTTAAAAAAAAGAAACTGCAGGTACTAGAAATCTGATATGCACAACAAAACCATTTGGTTTTTTTTGTACATGTGCTTAACATCTGGACCTTTGGTGCAGATTCAGACATCTAAAAGTTAACCTGTCTTTTGATATAGTCTTGACCTGAATGTAGCATTTATTTTGCTTCTGGTTTTACAATATCCTGCTCTGTCAGCCTCAATCCTTCACAGGTTTCTCAATGTTTTGCTCTTGGAATATAAATGGTATTTTGAAATTATGCTAATCTTTTGCCCTAAATGTTCTGACCACAGGATCTGTTGCACACATTTGGACAGCATTCAATCAACACTTGTTAGCAAACAGTCTTGTCCTGTTACATTATGGCATCGGCATCAGCTGGTAAGTAGAGATGTAGAATAAACTGAACTTGTAGCTTAGATATTAAAGGGTGAAATGTCTTGAACACTAGCCTTTTGAGATTAATGTAGTCCATGGAAATTGATCAAATGTCGTCGATATACACTTTACATTGACCGTTTCACTTAAAACTATTCCAGGAATGGCGCACACTTTAGTTAGAGACGCTAGTGTCTTGCTGTAAGAATAAATTGAACTTAATTCCACCAGTTGCAGCACTGTTTGGTTTATACTCTTGGTTATAATGTGCTGGGTTATAATGTGCTGTATCTTTAAATTCCAATTGAGAAGAATGTAGGACTAGATGATCTGACTGATGGTTAGGTTAATCTTGCTGAATCCAGCACTTTTCACATGCTACTATTCACAACTGCAAAACAATACTTAACTGTCACTGTAGCACAATGTTGCTTTGTCAACCACAATAAACAATGTCTTGAGACATACTGGATCCAATGATCAGTGGGCAGATTCAACATTTAACTGGTTTTATACATTATTCAGTTTAGCAAATTCTTATTGCCTGGTTATGTCATCAAAATTGTATGCAAATTTGATAATTTTCTTGTCACCTGTAATAATTAGTGGATTGTCATAGTTTTTTCTGACTGCAGTTGTTCTTTGAAATTATGCACCAAATTGAGGTCCAATTTGTTCTACTAGTAAGTTGGAAAGTTGCAGCACTGCATTGAATAGATGTGTTTCTCAGATATCAAGGTGAAAGAATTGGACAAGAGGTCTTCTGGCCAGGCTTTTGAGTTGATCCTGAGCCCACCTGCAGCTGAAGCTATTCCGGAGTTTCCCCTCTCTCCTCCGAAGAAAAAGGACCTTTCGTTGGAAGAAATCCAGCGCAAACATGAAGCTGCAGAAATTAGGCGAAAGGTATACCACTGTGAAGCTGTTCTATACTTTAGCTAAAACTGCACGATTAAATGCTGGGTCTGACAAAACCATTACTGTTCTGAGCTACGAGTGCTGCTGAATTAGATTTAGGCATCACCCTTTGCTTTGTCACATGCTGAACTTACCCACTGAACTATTTGGGGGACTCCAGGAAGACATTACTTTTCTATGCTTGTTGCAGTTTTGAGATGTCGCTTTGCTTATAGTATTCCATTCTAGATCTTCTTTACTAGCTTCATCTACCTAACTCCATTTACCAGTTGAGTTTCTGTCTTAATATTAACTTAGCAGTTTGCTACCCCACATTTACTAAATGCCAAGTATAGAATTTCAAAAACACAACACTGAAAATGCAGCTGGTCAGTCAGCATCTAAAAAGACAAGTTGATATCTGTGGGAAGGGAAGCAAACTTTTTTGCACTGAACAATATGAAGGTAGTAAGACTTAAGGTCACCAATGCAGTTAACTTGCTAAATAATTTAACTCAAAACTGGAAAAGGTGGAAGATGTGCAAAGGACATCATTGGGTTCTGTTCTGCTAAAGCTGTTCTTGCACTTTTTTTTGACCTTTCACCTGATTTTATTAACCAGTGCTCTGCATCCTTCCAAATTCAAATTTCTAGGCATTTATCTAGATTTTTATCTAGTTTTATCTCAGTGCCTTTTTGCTCCCCCCCCCCCCCCCCCCCCCCCCCAAAAAAAAAACTTTCATCAGCTCAAAGGGGCTGTTTCATCTATTTCCAGCAGTGACCAAGTAGTAGCTTAACTGGATCTCTGGACAGTTCATTTTAAAATAAGTGCAACTCTATGCACTTGTGTGGTTTCTTCCCCCTCCCCACCCACCTCACATAGTTCAATTTTACACAATTATAGGGGCTTGTTGGAGATTCCTTTATCTGCAAGATCTGGCCAGACTTGTGTTGACCAGATTTTTTTCTTCATCCTTGGCAGTGGGATTTCAGCCGATGATCCATTTGCTATCTATATTGGGGCTACTTGAATATGGAAAACTATCCAGTGAGTTGCCTGCAGAGACTAAGCTGGTTGTGTAAAACTGGGAGCAGTTCAGATATGGTGCATAACATACAACTGTGTACACTTGGTGTTATGGAAAACTTAAATCTGGGCACCTAGGTTTGACTTGCAGTGCAGTTTTGTGATTGAAATATTTATTTTTGTTCCTTAGTCACATGAAGCAGAAGTGCTAAAGCAATTGGCTGAAAAACGAGAGCATGAAAAGGAAGTGCTTCAGAAAGCAATTGAAGAAAACAATAATTTCAGGAAAATGGCAGAAGAGAAACTGACCACCAAGATGGAAGCTAACAAAGAGAACCGTGAAGCCCAACTAGCAGCCAAACTGGAGCGCCTACGAGAGAAGGTAACAATTAAACCAATGGTTATCTTGTAGTACTAGTTGTTGCTGCTTCCCTTGTACATTTGAAATTTAACATTACTTGGGATGGAACTATAGCTAAGTCTATTATTTTGTTCTCCTGTCCCCTTTCTGAGAAATGTACTGCTTTGCTTTTAGTGATGCTGTTTTGTCCACTGAGTCATGCTTGAGTGAAGAATCAAGATATTCCTCTGCCTTCAATTGGGCACTGTCCTATTCTTGCAGTAGTAGCTCCAGTTTTGGTTTGATACCAATTGGGAGTGAGAACCCTGTCTTACCCTTAATTTTAAGCTGTAGAGGTTGTCTATAGTGTAAGCCCTGTGTCTGAAACTCTTACAGTTGGCATAGACCAAGGAATGAGCCATTGACTGACTAATACTAGCAAATGTAACCCAGTTGACTACTCTTTCTTTTTAAATATCTGCAAAACCTGTAATTAGTCACCAATGTTACTGGGAAAATGTGTTATGCTTAATCATACTTATCTGAGCATGAGTCTTCACTTCTGGAAGAATTGAGGCTTTTTTGATCCTTGGGTTGTTTGAAATCAGACATTTGTTTTCTTATTCCCTCTTTAGGAAAAGCGGATGGAAGAAGTCCGAAAGAGTAAAGAGATCAAAGAAAGTGAAGACTAACTCCTTGTCCTTTTTTTTCTGTTTGGAATTTGACTCTTCAAACATCCAAAGATGTGTTTTTTTTTAATGGCAGTGTTTTTTTTTTAATGGCCAGTGTGTTAATGGGAACTCCTATTTGTAATTATGCTACTAAGTATACAACTGCAAGCCAAACGCTCACCAGAGGAAGCTTGTATTCTGTATGCTTTCCACCTTTTTGTAAGCATTCCTGTGGGTTCCCCATCCCATGTAGATATATGGAGCTCCTGCATTTTTTTCTACAAGTAGTGAATTGAATGGGATTGCTGGTTCAGGTTATTCCTTTTGTGAAATGTGTAATTTCCAGCATGCTTTACTGATGTGTTACACGTCTAGTCTACAAGTGTGTAACTGTGTAAACCTGCCTAACCTGTTGCATCTGCCTTGACTTCAATAAAACTGCACATTTGCTGTTGATTTTTGTTTTTCATTCAAGGGAGGAGCAGAGCAAGTTTTCTTGTACATAAAGCCACTGCAATTTGATAGTGGGCAATAACCTCATTCATGCTAACTCCAGCCATGTCCTACTAGTAAACACTCCTGCATTGTGCCTAGTATCTGAAGATTTGATGAGAACCTTGAGTCTGGAGCCCAGAAGAGAGCCCCACTCTTGTCCTGGAGTGCACACCAGTCTAATCATGAATAGATGCAATAATTGAAAGTAGGGCTCTACCACAAATGAGTTTCCATCTGTTTCAAGTTAGCATCAAGCTCTGGGTATGTGCTCATGTGATGCTGCAGTAGAATTGGTAAAAGTTGTCCTTTAAAAACATTACCCATGAGGTGGAGAACAGTGAATGCAGGAAGCAAGGTGATTGAGATGGCTCTTTGGACAGTAAAGTCCAGCATCTCCCTTCCCACCAAAGACTGCATCCTGTAATATCTTGCCTAAACTCCACAGGTGTACCTGAGCTGGTGCATAAGGGTAGGAGCAAATGGTACTTGATGGTGCCTGGTACATTATGGCTCACCGGGAAGTGATGCAGGTTGCTGGGCACACCTAGAGAAAAGGAACATAACTTTAGCAAGTGCCTGAGGTACAGCTGGCATAGCAGTCAATTATGGTATTGTGCTCAAATGCTATGTGGTACCAGTCAGTGAAGAGTAGACCCCAGAAGGAAAAGCTGTAACAAAACTAATTTGAGCTTCACTATTGCAATTCCCTTAGTGTTGCTGCAGCTATAAATTTTACTTGTGTAAGTGTCATTGGGGTGCATGTATGACTTGAGACTTTTATCAAAACTGATATTAATGCAGCAGGGAAGAAGTTCTGCACTATCAAAGAGTTGCCATCCTTTCAGATGAGAGGGGGAGGGGTCAAGGTGAGACCTGATCTGCAATCATGGGTGTGTGGGATCTTGTGGTGCTTTTGAACAGCTGGAGATTTGGTGCCTTGGACAAGATCACAAACAGATCATGGGCTTGTGGGACTTTTTTCCCTTGACAGCTGTGGCTCCGTTTGAAAATTAATTCTTTGGGACATCTGAGGTCAAAATGATTTGCTTCCTGCAGGAAAGTATAGAAGAAAAATGGCCATCGCACCACTCTGTCCAAAATTCATGCATCCTTCTATTGTGGTGGTCCTTCCCGCATCACCAATTTAATAATGATTACGTTTCTTCCTTGGTGCTATTAATGTAACTAAGTTTTGCATATAGCACACTTCTGATGTCATTTATTTTATGTAACAATCACTTTCTGGTTAGTATCCTTGATTAAAAATACATCCTCAGGCTCAATGAGCAATGCCACAGATGATCCACTGATAAGTTTAAAATGTCTGCCATTTGACCAGACCGAAAAAGTGTTTATATACAAAGGAAGACAACCATTTCATATAAGTTTGCTTTTTAAAAAAAAAAGCCCTCAATTTACAAACATCTGCCAACCTGTAAACAATACTTGCTATAGCAATTGCTAGATGAAAAAATACATTGAGATCCAATGAGTTTGCCATGCATCATTCCAGTAGTTGCATAATACAACAATGAAGTTGTTGACTGATCATAGTGATGATCAATTACAGCAAACACAGGCATAACTAGGAAAATTCCCAACAGGTCCAAAATTATATATACCTCCCATGTATGCAACATGGCTCAAGTTACTCATGCTGTATTTCTGAAATGTTTTTATTTAGAAAACTATATGAATCGATACTAAATTCTACCATCTCCCTAACGACCCTGTTCAGTAGCTTGACACTAACATGTTGCAGATTACTTCTGACTTTACTCCCTTACATGCAGGTACTTGGAACCTCTGGTCTTTACTGTCAGGAGTGAAATAGATCATTGTGGTCAGCATCATCTTGCCCCTTTGAATTCTAATAACACCTATTGTGAAGTATCATTGTCATAATACTGGACATGCTAATGTCTAACCTTGACATCCTTCACCAGCAACCCCCTCCCAACCCCTTGCCCCTAAATTATGCAGTGCTATGGAGATAGAGGAAAAATGTCAATAATTATTGTGGCATCATCAATGTTGCTGGTTGACTAGGTTATGAATTGTCAATCTGTACCAAAGCAAATGCCTGCTAGCCGTCCTTTCGATGTGCCTATTTACAACATGGCCTTAAAATGGAGCGGGTGGGGGTTCCTGTCGGCTAAACACTATGCATCATATACGTGGTGTAAAGTTCGCCATTACATCCCACTTACCGTGAGCAACGCCACGGGTGATCCAGGAACAGAGACACACCTTCAATCCCTCTTGTTTGTTGCCTATGTGGATTCAATGTTGCTCTGCTTTTATGCCAAATTTGTGGGCGGGGAGCGTTGTTTACACTTCATTGATGCTGTGCTTTTTGTGTAAAAAAAATAAAAAGGTCAGGTTGCCTCAAAAGCACCTGACCCGCCCCAATGGGAACCCAAAAGTGCCAAGCATCGTGGTTTGACTTTAAATAATGTTATCTTAAAACAATTGGGACATTGAATAAACACGTTAAAATAGAACGTTGACTTAACTTTAAAAACATTTTAAAGTTTTTTTTAAAAAAAATTAACCACCTGGCCGTTGGGTGTTGACCGTTAGCCGTTGGCCCCGAGGCATATTTGAATGTAAAGGGGCGGGGCCGGCTGGCGTGGCGCGCGATCTCGTGGTGGGGGAGGAGGCAGTAGCTGTTGGGCTGAGGTAAAGGAACCATGTGTTTTGATGCGGCTCTGATAGTCCTTACTCTACAGACAGACGCGAGGCTTATTCATGCTCGATGTTTGTTGGGGAGGGGATGAGGTTTATACATATTAACTGTGACCGACCACACCACCCCCGCCCGCCCCTGCAGTTTTCTATGTTTGGCAACTGCCTCGTGTTTTAAAAGAACAACAACAACTGGTGTGAGAAAACATGGTGGAAAACTGGTGTGCCCGTTCCAAGGTCCGTCCCCACTCGTCTGAAATCTTATCTCAGTTGGATTCATTTTAAGTGGCCTGGGCTAGCATTGGCTTCCCATTCTTGATTGTTGTTCAGTTAACCCCACCCTCCCCCGAGAAAGAGTTGGAATTGGGGGGGGTGGGGGCAGTTGTGATGCTTCCTACAGTTGAATAGGTTGGCAGTTCCATGATGGCTGCTTAGGTGAGGGCAGCTGGTACCTGTCAGTACTCCCAGGACTGGAGAATATTGGCAAATAAGTTGTCAGGACAAATCCAAAACTTTTTTGTAATGGGTTGGTACAATTGCCAAGTTTGTGGTATTTTAAAGGGATATTGTACTGCCTGGGAGTAACTAGTAAGCTGTTTCTTTTTAGAAGTTGGACTTTTTCATTGTAATAATTTGACTGGCTGTTCTACTTCGGTAAATGTGGATCAAACTTGAATGAGCTTATGTTGAAGCAACTTCCCTTTGAGAGGAGCCTTGCTAAAGTTTCTAAGTTATATTATTAAAATGTATCTTTTGTACTTTAGTGTGAAAGGGTTAACTACTATGAACTTGAATTTAATATAGTATTTGCTGCTAGACCCTCAATGTACAATATCAAAGGCTACATTATGGAAATATTGTACTGTAACTTTGCTTCTTTTTCCTTTTATTTAAAACATATTTCTAAAGTGGAAAGTTTGTTTTCCAATAGACTACTATTTTTCTGCTGTTTGAAATGTTACTCAAACGCACATTTGCCAAATGCTGTAATGTGATGTGTTTGTCTTAATTAATCATTATTGAATGTAACCTTTTAATTGTTCTCTTTTCCCAGTGATCAAGAATATGCACTTTTAAAATAGTGCTCCTCTAGAACGTGGCCTTGTTGCCTCTCTCTCCATCTACTGGAATGACAGATAACGGTCTATACAATACATTGTGGCTTGTTTGAAAAATGAGGCTAGGCTTGAAGTGGGTGGACATAGGAACATATGAATTAGGAGTAGGCCACTCAGCCCTTCGAGCCTGCTCTGCCATTCAATAAGATCATGGCCGATCTGACTAACCTCCCACCTATCCCCCCGATAACACGTCACCCCCTTATTTATCAAGAATCTGTCTACCTTTTCCTTAAAAATATGCAAAAGACTCTGCTTCCACTGCCTTTTGAGAGTGTTCCAAAGACTCACTACCCTCTGAGAAAAAATTTCTTCTCATCTCTGTCTTAAATGGGCGACCCCTTATTTTTAAACAGTGACCCCTAGTTCTAGATTCTCCCACAAGAGGAAACATCCTCTCCACATCCACCCTGTCAAGACCCTTCAGGATCTTGTACGTTTCAATCAGATCAGCCCTTACTCTTCTAAACTCCAGCGGATATAAGCTTGTCCAATCTTTCCCCACAAGACAACCCACCCGTTCCAGGTATTAGTTTAGTAAACCTCTGAACTGCTTCTAATGCATTTACATCCTTCCTTAAATAAGAAGACCAATACTGTACACAGTACTCCAGATGTGGTCTCGCCAATGCCCTGTATAACTGAAGCATAGCCTCCCTACTTTTATGTTCAATTCCCCTCGTAATAAACAATAACATTGTATTAGCTTTCCTAATTACTTGCTGTAATGTACCTGCTTATTGGCCTTTTGTGATTCGTGACCCCGAATCGCTCTGCATATTGGAGCTCTGCAATCTCTCACCATTTAAATAATATGCTTTCTCTTTATTCTTCCTGCCAAAATGGACAATTTCACATTTTCCTACATTATGGTCCATTTGCCAGATCTTTGCCCACTCGCTTAACTTATCTATGTCACTTTGTAGCCTCTGTATGTCCTCTTCACAATTTACTTTTCTACCTATCTTTGTATCATAAGCAAGTTTAGCAACCATACCTTCTGTCCCTTCGTCATAGTAATTTTACATAAATTGTGAAAAGTTGAGGCCCCAGCACTGATCCCTGTGGCATACTACTTGTTACATCCCGCCAACCAGAAAAAGACCCATTTATGGCTATCCTCTGTTTCCTGTTAGATAGACAATCTTCTATCCATGCCAATATGTTACCCCCTACACCATGAGCTTTTATTTTTTCGCAATAGCCTTTGATGTGGCACCTTATCAAATGCCTTCTAGAGATCTAAGTACAGTACATCCACTGGTTCCCTTTTATCCACAGCACGTGTGACTCCTTCAAAGATCTCCATTAAGTTGGTTAGACATGCTTTCCCTTTCACAAAGCCATGTTGACTCTGCCTGATTGCCTTGAATTTTTCCAAATGCCCTGCCGCAACATCTTTAGTAATGGCTTCCAACATTTTCCCTATGACATATGTAAGCTAACTGACTTGCAGTTTCCTGCTTTCTGTCCCCCTCCCTTTTTGAATAAAGGAGTTACTTTAGCTATTTTCCAATCTAATGGAGCCTTCCCTGAATCTAGGGAATTTTGGAAAATGAAAACCAATGCATCAACTGTTTCACTAGCCACTTTTAGGACCCCAGGATGAAGTCCATCAGGACCTGGGGCTTTGTCACCCCGCAGCTCCAAAAATTTGGTAAGCATCAATTCCCTGGTGGTTGTAATTTTCCTAAGTTCCTCCCTCCCTTCCAATTCCTGATTTACAGCTATTTCCGGAATGTTACTTGTATCCTCTATAGTGATGATGGATGCAAATTACCTGTTCAATTCATCTACCATCTCCATATTTTCCATTATTAATTCCCCAGATTCACTTTCTGTAGGACCAATGCTCACTTTGTTAACTCTTCTCTTATTTAAGTATCTATAGAAGCACCTACTATCCGTCTTTATATTACTAGCTAGCTTTCTCTCGTACTCTAATTCTTCCCTCCTTATTAATCTTTTTGTCCTTCTTTGCTGTTCTTTATGTTCTGTCCAATCCTTTGACCTGCCACCCGTCTTTGCGCTAATATATGCTTTTCCTTCAAGTTCAATACTGTCTTTAACTTTTTTTTGGTTAACCAGGGATGGTGGGTCCTCTCCTTGGAATTTTTCTTTCTCATTGGAATGCATCTATTCTGAAATATCCCTTTAAATGTCTTCCACTGCATCTCTATAGACCTATCTCTTAACTTCATTTGCCAATTCATTTTAGCTAGCTCTGCTTTTATTCCCACATAATTGCCCTTATTTCAGTTTAAAATACTAGTCTTGGACACATTTTTCTCTCCCTCAAACTGAATGTAAAATTCAATCGTATGATCGCTGCTATCTAGGGGCACCTTCACTATGAGGATATCAATTAATCCTATTGCATTGCACAAAACCAGGTCTAGTATAGCCTGCTGTCTGGTTGGCTCCAGAACGTGCTGTTCTAAGAAACTATCCCGAAAACATTATATAAACTTCTCATCTAGGCTACCTTTGCCCTTCTGATTTTTCCAGGCTATATGTAAATTAAAATCCCCCATGATTATTGCTGTACCTTTCTGACGACCTCCCACTATCTCTTCCTTTATACTCTGTTCTACCATGTAGTTACAATTAGGGGGCATGTACACCACTCCCACAAGTGCCTGACTTCTTGCCATTATCATTTCTCATCTCAACCCACACTGCTTCTACATCCTGATTTCCTGAACTTGGGTCTCTAATGTGCTAATTAGCAGAGCCACCCCTCCACTTTTTCATAGCTTCCTGTCCTTTCTAAATGTCATGTACCCTTCAATATTCAGGTCCCAATCTATGTCAACCTGCAGCCATGTCTCTGTAATGCCTATCAGATTGTACTTATTTATTTCTATTTGTGCTAACAGTTCATCTCTGTTGTTTTGAATGCCAGGCGCATTCAGATACAGAGCCTTTAGTTTTGTCCTTTTATTATTTTTGTAACCTCTCGCTTTGCTGTTTTACTCTTAGATTTGTATTCTCTATCCCTTCCTGTCACATTCTGTTTATCATTTCCCATATTAATACCTTTCTCTCTTGCTTTGTCTCTACTCTTTGGTTTACCACATTTCCCCAAAATTGATCCCTTGCCCTCACTAATTAGTTTAAAGCCCTCTCTATTTCCCTAGTTATGCTGCTTGTTGGAACACCAGCCCCAGCACAGCTCAGATGTAGACCATCCCAACAGTACAGATCCCACTTTCCCCAATACTGGTGCCATTGCCCCATGAAGTGGAACCCACTTCTCCCATACCAGCCTTTGACCTACGCATTAATTTATGTAATTTTATTTGCCCTATGCCAATTTTCATTGTGTCTCAGTTAAAAACCCAGAGATTATTACCTTTGAGGTTCTGCTTTTCAATTTAGTGCCTAGCTCCTCATAGTCTCTATGCAGAACCTCTTTCCTAGTACTACCTATGTTGTTGGTACCTACGTGGACCAAGACAACTGGATCCTCGCCCTCCCATTGCAAGTTCCTCTCCAGCTCTGAGCAAATGACCCGAACTCTGGCACCGGGCAAACAACATGGCCTTCTGGACTCTTGCTCTTTGCTGCAGAGAACAGCGTCAATCGTCCTCTACTTACTGTTGGCTACATGTTTTTTTTTAATGTTCATTTAACCCACCTCCACTTCTTGTGGGTCAATTTTTTTTTAAACTTGGATGACCATAAACTGAAATATTTGGTTATGCTCCCTCCCTCTTAACGCTTCCAGCAAAAATATTCACACCTAAAAGAGAAAAGATGGATTTAAACAAAAACTGCAAATCCTGTAACTCTGAGAGTGGATGATGTATTTGTGTATATGCACTTCCATAAGCATGTTGATAAAATACCACATGTTAGGCTTGTTAGCAAAAATTAATGCCCATGGCATGAAGATAGTAATCAATGTCAAGAGGGCTTAGACTAGTAGAATGGATGGACTCATTACATGAAATTTCTATGCAAAAAAGTGTGAAGTGATATGCTTTAATAGAAAAATGACAAAAGAAAATAAATACTATTTTGGTACATGCTGTTTTAAAAGGGGTGCAAGAAGGGAGAGATGTGGGGATGCTCACGCTCAACTCTTTGAAGGTGTCAGGGCAGGTTTAAAAAATACAGTTAATAAAGCATATGGAATCCTGGGCTTTATAAACAGAATCATACAAAAGCCAGGAAGTATACCCATTATAAAACACTAATTTGGACCCAGCTGGAGTATTGTGTCCAAATTTGAGCACCACACTTTAGGGATAATGGTGAAGGCTTTGGAGAGGGGTCATAAGTTATTTATTAGAATGGATCCAGAGATGAGGGATTTAAGTTATTTTAGTAGACTGGTGAAGCTGGGGTTGTTTTCCTTAAGAGGAGAAGGCTAAACAGAGATCTAATATAACATTATAAAAGGTTTAGATGGAATAAATAAACTGTTTCCATTGGCTGAAGGGTCAACGACCAGAGAACACAGATTTAAGGTGCTTGACAAGAAGCAGAGGCAATATGAAGAAAAACTTCTTTTTTACACAATAAGTGGTTAGGATTTGGAATTCACTGCCTGATAGGGTGGTGGAAACATTCAGTTGTAGCCTTTAAGAGTGAAAACATTGCAGGGATATGGGAAAAGGCTCTTTAAAAAAGCAGATTTAGATTCGATGAACCAAATGGGGTCGGTCCTCTTGTGCTCTACATTCTGATTCCATCTGGAAAAAAAATCAGTAAAAGCTGGAGGCATGTTGCAGATCAGATAACGTTTGCAGAGTGGAAAAGACAAATTTGTATTCCAGCTCGGGCAGCATTTGTAGAGACAGAAAAGGACAAATTTACATTTCAGCACTGCTCTGTGTTTACATTTTCTGTTTTGTTGAGCAGGGGTAGGTTGTTGTTTCAAGCCATGACCCTTTTTCTCTATTTTTCTGTTTTTATCCTTATGGTATCACAAGCGCCTTGAGACACTTCAACATGATAAAGCAATATGAATAAACATTTCCGTAAGAGGTGCTGTCACAATGCAGTTTCATGCTTTTGTTGTCTTTTTCCAGTTGAAAATTTGCTATCGTTTGTGACTAAATTAATAGGATGCCTCAGTCAGTTGTGCAACTGCCTGATTGTGAAGCTTGGTAAAGCCTGCAAGTTGTTTGCTATTCTGCACTTAGTGATGGCTGTCTCGTTCATTCACAAGACTTGGCTTGGTACCTTGTGAGTTCTTCAGAAATAATTATTGGTTACTAGAGATTCTATTCATTCACTTTTTTTTTCTTCTCAAAGAAGCCTGGCTGTCCTAAAATATGTGGTATTAATTTTATAAATATGTCTGTACTGGTTGTATATGTTAGTGGCAGAAGGTAAATTTGGAAAGCAGCTTGAAAGAAATGTCATGGCAGCATTGTGTATCTTAGCTAGTTGACTAATATGAGAGTGATAAAGTACCAATGGGTTGAGGTCTGCTTCACAAACATGAATAGTTATCATCTCGCTACTACGTGTGACCACTCAACGTTTTGAATTGACTATTTTTAAAACTATAAATATTGAATGGGTTGTGAACCCATTCTAGTAATCACTGGGGGGTGGGGCCTGAGGGGGGGTGTGGTGGTGGTGGGAGGGGAGAAACCCAATTTCTGTTTGGGAATGATCATTGTGGCCACTAAGAGCTATAGAGGAAAAAACAAGATTCATTATGGTGGGTGCAGGAGGAGAGAAGCAAAAACACAGGAGCCCCAGATTACAGCATTACTGTAGTTGACAAAATTATAATTTTTTAATCATATCAATTTCTGTTCACCATCACAAAGATTGTGTTTAAAAAGTAATTATACAAACCATGCAAATTTTGCTTTTAATTTTATTCAAATTTTCTTCCGTATTACAGAAGCTAGAAAGGAGAATGGTTGAAATTAAAGGTTGCCATACATTGTTTGTGATATAATCTTAGGGATATTTTTCTATTACTTGCTGATTTCTTATCATTTGAATCATAGCCAGGGAATCACCTCCAATGATTTCTTTTCTCACTCCTGCACTGTTAACCTCTGGACTACCTTGAAGATCTAAGAACTTAAGAAATAGAAGCAGGAGTATGCTATTTGAAGTTTTGAGCCTGCTCGACATTCAGTAAGATCATGACTGATCTACCTCAAATCCACCTTGTTGCACTATCCCATATCCCTTAATTCCTTTGGTATCCAAAAATCTATCTATAAGTTTTCAATATATTCAATGATTTAGCATCCATTGTCCTCTGATGGAGAGAATTTCAAAAATTCATAACCTTTCAAGTGGAGAAATTTCTCATCTCAGTCCTAAAATGGCTGACCCCTAATTCTAGACACCCCTACCAGGGGGTGCATCTACCTTATAAAGCCAGTCATTTATGTTAAATGAGATTACCTTTCATTTTTCTAAATTCCACAGAATAGAGTTGGACTCTACTCAGTATCTCTTCATAGGACGCTCCCATCAATCTAGTGAACCTTCATTGTGCTCCCGCTAAGACAAGCATATCCTTACTTAGGTATGGAGCCTAAAAATGTACACAGTATTCCAGGTGTCGTCTTACCAAGGCCCTAAACAAGTTCAATAAGGCTTTGCTATTATATTTCAAACCTTTCATAATAAAGGCTAACATACATTTTGCTTTCCGAATTGTACCTGTATGTTAATTTTTTTGATACATGTTCAAGGATAACCAGGTCCCTCTGAATACCAGTATTTTCCAGTCTCTGCATTTAAAGAAAAAAAAAATCTGCTTTTTATTTTCCTTCTACCAAAGTGGGTAACTTCACACTTCCTGGCATTGTATTTCATCTGCTATGTTCTCCTTCATTCACTTCACCTGTCTATAACCCTATTCAGCCCTTTGGCCCCGTTTTCATTTCTCATCTACATTTTACCCCTTGATACATTTGAAAACACATGAGGTTCCATGTGTATACTTATGGCACTCAGCTTTATCTCATCGTATCCTCTCTTGACCCCTCCAATGCCTTTAATTTATCACACTGGGTCAAAATCCTGGAACTCCCTTTCTAACCGTACTGTGGGTGTACCTACACCAGACATGCTGCAATGGTTCAAGACGGTGACTCACCACCACTTTCTTGAAGGCAATTAGGGATGGGCAATAAATACTGGTCTAGCCAGCGATGCCCACATCATGTGAAAGAATAAATTTAAAAGAATACAGTTTTTCCGACATCAATATTGGATGAGCGTAAATTTTCTCCATCTAAATGTTGGGAAGACTGAAGCCATTGTCTGTGGTCCCTGGTTCAAACTCTGTTTCCTGGCAACTATCTGAAGCTGAACCAGACTATTTGCAACCCTAGTATTATGTTTGACCTGCAGGTGAGATTCCATCCACACCATCACCAAGACTGCCTCCTTCCAATTCCATAACATCAACTTTGCTTCAGCTCATCTGCTAAAACCCTCATCCAAGCCTTTGTTATCTCCAAGACTTGATTATTCCAATGCCTTCTTGGCCATCTTTCAGTCTACATATACTTGTGCTCTTGCAAAATCCTGCACCCCTATCTTAACTTGCTTCAAATCTCATTCACCTGTCACCCTCGTGTTTGTTGATTTACACTGGCTTCTGGTCTGACAACACCTCAATTTTAAAATTCTTGCCCTTATTTTCAAATCCCTACATGGCGTCACCCTTCTCTGTCTTTGTAACCTTTCCAGTCCTATGAGCCTTTCAGATCTCTGCGCTGTACAGTTCTAGGCACTTGCACATTCCCAATTTAATCACTCTACCAGAGCAGCTGTGCTTTCTGCTGTCTTGCCCCTAAGTTCTAGAATTCCTTACTTTGAGTTCTCTATCCCTCCTTTTAAGATGCTCCTTTCAACGTACCTCTTTGACCAAGCTATTGATCAGCTGTCCTGCTATCTCCTTCTGTGGCATGGTGTCAAAAAAAATGTTTATTAATCTTGTTCAGCGCCGTGGGGTGGTTTAATATGTTAGAGCTGCTATAAAAATGCATGTTGCTGAATTAATTTAGCATAATACTACAACTAGACCAAGATACAGTTTCTCAGCTTTGGAAGAAGATTTTTTTTTGAGCAGTATAACATGCTGGTTTGAACAGTTAGATTTCTAAAATGTAAGTGTTTTGGACTTATCTATTTTTTAAAAATTTGCCATTACACACCCATCTTACAGGTCTGTTCTTCACATTGAACACTTTTCCTGAGGTGTCCAGTTTTGTTTCTGTTCCCTTTCGCTGAACATGGCTTGTACTGGTAAGTGTAACCTTGATTGGATGCACAGAATTCTGGACATTGGAATGCCTAACTATGACTATTTGGTATTTTCTTTAATGGGGGATTCAGAGTAAAAGGACAAGAGCAGAAAGAAATGAAATAAACTATATTAATTTCCCATTTAACACAAGATGTGGTAACATGTATTTGCATACCTTTCTAACAGCTTTTGCTCGGAACATTTGATGCTTTTATGTTTTCATCACAAGTTTGAAAGCTACTTGCTTTGTCTTCATATAGACAGACATAAATTGATTTATTTTTATTCCCCCTTAGTTTATGGTGCAGTTCTTTTGAGGCTGTTTTCACAAGTTGGGAAAATAATTAAATCTTGGACAGAACCAGCTAAAGAGAATCTGATGTTAATATCTACTTGAATGGTTTGGATTTTAGGAACAGGAGTAGACCATTAAGCCACTTGAGGCGCTATTCAGTGAGGTCATGGCTGATCTGTGAGCTAATTCCATATACCTGCCTATACTACATATTCCTGTATATGAGGTGTTCAGGAAAGAGAGGAGGATGGGTGGCAGTTTTAATTAAGGATAATGTTACAGTGCTGGAAAGAGGATATCCTAGAGGGGTCTAGGACAGAATCTATTTGGTTAGAGCTAAGAAACAATAGACTGGGTATATTCTATAGGCCACCAACCCATGGAAAAGATATAGAAGGACAAATTTGCAAGGAAATTAGAGGTGCAAAACTATTAAATAGTTATAACAGGGGGCTTTAATTATCCTAATACTGACTGGGATAACAATAATGTAAAGGGTAGAGAGGGGGAATGAATTTCTAAAGTGTACTTGTGATAACTTTGTAGATCAGTATGTTTCCGGTCCCGGAGGAAGGAGGCATTGCTGGATCTGGTTCACTTGGACAAATGTAGACTAATTAAGGAAAGCCAGTATTAATTTGTTAAGGGTAAATCATGATTAAATAATTTGATATGAGTTTTTTGATGAAGTAACAGCAAGGGTCGATAAGGGTAATGTAGTTGATGTGGCGTACATGGATTTTTAAAAGCCATTTGATAACGTGCTTGTCAGCAAAGTTGAAGCTCTTGGGATGAAAGGGGCATTGGCGGCATTGATACAAAGTTGGCTGAGAGGAAGCAAAGTAGTGGTGAGCAGTCATTTTTCAGACTCAAGGGAGAGGTAGAGTGAGGTCCCCTAAGTGTCGGTATTAGGACCATTACTTTTTTCTATCTGTATCAACTACCTAGACTTGGTCACAAGTTTAAAAATTTGCGATGACACGAAACTTGGAAATATTGTGGACTGTGAGGTGGGTCGCAATAGACTTCAAAAAGACATAGGCTGGTAGAATGGATGGACACATGGCAAATTAAATTTAATGCAGGTAAGTGAGTTGGTACGTTTTGGGAGGGAAAATGAGAGGAAATATAAAATAAGGAATACAATTCTAAAGAGGGTGCAAGAACAGAGAGACTTGGGATTATACATGCACAAAATTGTGGAGGTGGCAGGGCAGGTTCAGAAAGCGGTTAATAAGGCACACAGGATCCAGGGCTTCATAAACAGAGATACGGAGTAGAAAAGCAAGGAAGTTATAGTTCAGCCTCAATTAGAGTATTGTGTCCAATTCTGGGCACCAGATTTTAGGAAGGATAAGAAGGCATTAGAGATTTATGAGACAGTTCCAGGGATGAAGGACTTCAGTTATGTAGCTAGATTCAAGAAGCTGGGGCTGTAGACCTTAGAAAAGAGAAGAGAGGATATTTAATCAAAATCATTAGGTATCTGACAAGGCAGATAGGGAGAAACTTCCATTTGGCAAAAGGGTAGAGAACCAGAGGACACCAATTTAAAGTGAATGGCAAAAGAACCAGAGGTGATATGAGGAAAAACTTTTTTATGCAGTGTGTTAGGATCTAGAGTGTACTATCTGAGAGTCTGTGGAGGCAGATTCAATTGAGGCTTTCAGTAGAGAATTGGGTAATTGCCCATTTGTAATTGCCGTGAGAAGGTGGTGGTGAGCTGCTGTCTTGAACTGCTGCAGTCCATGTGGTGTAGGTACACCCACAGTGCGGTTAGAGAGAGAGTTCCAGGATTTTGACCCAACAACAGTGAAAGAACAGAGATATAGTTCCAAGTCACAACGGTGTGTGGCTTGGAGAGGAACTTGCAGGTGGTGGTGTTCTCATACATCTGCTGGCCTTGTCCTTCTAGATGGTAGAGGTCACGGGTTTAAAAGGTGCTGTTGAAGGAGTCTTGGTGACTTGCTGCAGTGCATCTTGTAGATTGTACACACTGCTGCCACTGTGCATTGATGGTGGATGGGATGCCAAATCAAGTGGGCTGCTTTGTCCTGGATGGTGTCAAGCTTGTTGAATGTGTTTGAGATGCACTCGTCCAGGCAAGTGGAGAGTATTCCATCACATTCCTGACTTGTGCCTTGTAGATGGTGGACAGGTTTGGGGGGTCATGAGATGTTACTTGCTGCAGGATTTTCAGCCTCTGACCTGGTCTTGTACTCACAGTATTTATATAGCTGATCCAGTTCTGTTTCTGGTCAATGGTAACTTTAAAGATGTTGGTACTGGGGGATTCAGTGATGGTAATGTCATTGAATGTCATGGGGAAATGGATTCTCTCTAGTTCGAGATGGTCATTGCCTGCCACTTATCTGGTGCGAATGTTACTTGCCACTTATCTGGTGCGAATGTTACTTGCCACTTATCAGCGCAAGCTTGAATGTTGTCTGCATATGAGTGTAGACTGCTTCAGTATCTGAGGAGTCACAAATGGTGCTGAACATTGGGCAATCATCAGTGAACATCCCCCCTTCTGACCTTACGATGGAGGGAAGGTCATTGATGAAGCAGTTGAAGATGGTTGGGCTTGGGACATTATCCTGAGGAACTCCTGCAACGATGTCTTGGGATTGAGATGATTGACCCCAACAACCTCAACAATCTTCCTTTGTGCTAGGTATGACTCCAACCAGTGGAGAGTTTTCCCCCTGATTCCCATTGACTCTAGTTTTGCTCGGGCTTATTGATGCCACACTCGGTCAAATGTGATCTTGATGTAAAGGGCGGTCAGTCACTCTCACCTCACCTCTTGAGTTCAGCTCTTTTGTCCATGTTTGGAATTTGGGTTTATTTTACTAGCTGAGTTACTGCTGCAGAGAGATGGCATGGCCATGCAGGGCTGAATGATCTGAAACCATTCTATGATTCTTTCTTATATCTAGTAAGTATCCATTAGTCCTTGAGGCAGGGAGAAAATGAATATTGAAATAAAAGAAGAAAATATTTGAAGTCAATATGGGTCAAGCAGCATGGGTGGAGAGAGAAACAGTTAATAGACCTTTCATCAGAACTGCTTTGTAGCATTACCTTCACACTCTGTGTCAAGTCCCCACTGTCTTTATTTGCGATTCATTTATACAGTGCTGACACCAAGTTTACATTATGAACTTATTCTCAAGATATCCCACAGTGCTTCACATACAGTGGATTACTTGGAAGTGCAGCTACTATTGTGAATTTTTGTTAATATTTTTATTCGTCATATTCATTCCTTCTATATTCAACAAAAGCATAAACTACCTGTGGATGTTTTCTCCATCTGATATCTAATCTATATGCTAGACTTGCAATAAATGTGATGTACTTCATCTTAAATGATTCATAGTTATATTTGCCTGAAATGCTTGAGACATAAGGTGCTATATAAATGCTAATTGTTATCCTAAATAGTTCTGGGTTTTTTTTTTGTTGTTGTCACTTTCAGTTTGTGCATAACAATGAATGACAGTCTATTTGAGTGCAAAAACAAGAGTAAGAGAAGCCAGTTAGCACATAATGAGGAAGGATGTAAATTGACTCAGCATTTTGGCAAGGGGTTCTAAATTTCTATTACCCCTTGTAAGAAAGACATTTCATTCCTGATTGGCCTAACTCTAATTTATGATCTAATTATCAAATAGATCAGCCCTCTAAACTCAAGGGAATACGAGCAAAGTTTATGCTACCAACCCTTTAAGATTGGCATCATTCTGGTCAATCTGCACTGTAACCTTTCCAAGGCCAATATACCTTTCCTGAGATTAAGTGTCCTTTGTTATAAATTTAACACTTAATTCATATGGTATTATCATCTTACATTTTATTAACGTTAGTAATTTATATTAGAAAACCCTGACAGCAATCTTGTTATTTGACCTGCACAATGAATGCATTTAGCAACTATGTTGATTGAGATGAACTTGGTCTAATGCTGCTATTTTTTTTAAATGTACCTCATTTCAGATATTAAGGTAAAAGAACTAGACAAGCGTTCTTCAGGCCAGGCTTTTGAGATCATTCTGAGCCCCACAGCTGAAACAATTCCAGAATTTCCTCTTTCCCCCAAGAAAGATCGGTC